>NW_007378167.1:0-100537 GCF_000475195.1 Diaphorina citri
TACGATGGCTTGTGTTTATGTATTGAAAAGGATCTATTACACATTACAGTATTTACAGTACAGTATAAGGTTTCCCGGTGTTACAAGTCATCTATTGGGAAATGTAACAATTGTCCCATCTCACATTTACAATTGTGGTACACATCCTACACTCCAGCATCCTACATCTTCCTATGACTGATAAATTGAAATGTGTCCCTCAGGAGTTGTTCTAACACCTGTATGAGCTGAAAGCTATCATAATTATGTTCTCCGCTTTCTACATGCTAATCAGGCGGATAAGATTAGGATACATTCTGTCTACAAGTCTACAGCGTTTTACCTAATTGTTTTCATAGTGCAGGGTTTATACGCGACCAGGAAAAACGGGAAAACCTGGAAAAGTCATGGAATCTGAAAATCGGCCAAAAAGTCATGGAATAGTCATGGAAAATCGTGAAAATTTAAAGAAAACCTGGAAAAGTCATGGAATTTGCCACCCGGGCAAAAATTAAAAAATAATGTTCAAAATATTAAATATCAAGTTTTTCCAAAAGACCGCTTGCGGCACATTCCCCCTCATATTCCTTGACATTCTGCATATTGCTTTCTTTATAGGGGTAATCTTACTGTTTTTTAAGTAACTCTGCCCCCTAATTTTCTGGAAAATTCATGGAAATTGTCTGGAAAAGTCATGGAATTTCATTCCGGGAAAAGCGTATAAACCCTATTTGGACTCAATCAGGCTTTTGGAGGTCCCAGACGGGCCTTTTTCTGGGTTCTACAGTTGGGCAGTATTAGGCAGAAAAGAATCATCTATAACGGGAATACCCTTAAGGTTTTTTTTCTGCTTAAAGCTATTCAGTTCACTGAATGATTTACGATTATGCCAGTATTCATAATATGAAACCCTGTAATGAAGTACATTTGTCTCGTAGCTCATATCATTTGATACGGGAGACAAACATTGACACTTGGTGCAAAGTATCAAAAGAATCATCCATAAGGGGAATACCCTTAAGGTTTTTTTTACTGCTTAAAGCTGTTCAGTTCACTGAATGATTTACGGATTATGCCAGTATTCATATGAAACCCTGTAATGAAGTACATTTGTCTCGTAGCTCATATCATTTGATACGGGAGACAAACATTGACACTTGGTGCAAAGTATCCAATATCTTGTTTATAAATAGAACAGCTGCGGCCTTGACATTGGATCTTGCGTTTCCTTTCCTAGCGCGGTCATCAATAGTTGCCTTCCACTCGGAGAGGTCGGGGTTCGAGGTGCCCTCCGGTTTTTCTCTCCCTTCTCTGGAAGCTGTCTTTTCAAGATTTGCTCATTCGTGAGTGAAAACCACCTTTTAATGATAGGTACTTACCAAGCCGCTCGCTTGGTAATCAGGAACTCTAATATTGAACTCTATATCGGGAAGCTCGACTGAATATAGCATTCCAACAACCTAAATCAGGGGAAGTAACCCAATAATAGAGTTCTTCCACCCCAACTGAATGTGGGAAATCCTAAAAGGGCTGACAAATTTTCGCAGCTAACTGACAAATTTTCGCAGCTAACTGACAAATTTTCGCAGCTAACTGACAAATTTTCGCAGCTAACTGACAAATTTTCGCAGCTAACTGACAAATTTTCGCAGCTAACTGACAAATTTTCGCAGCTAACTGACAAAAACCAAAGAGATTCCGCTTTCGACTACCACACTTGCCGCCACAGGCCACTTATGTATTTTCAGGTAGGGGAGATGATTTAATATATGGGTTTCTGTGTTCTTGGAACGGCATGGATGTAAAAGAAACAAAAACGGCGCCGAAGTTAAAAAAAGAAAGAAAGAAAGAAGAAGAAGAAGAAGAAAAAAAAAAAGTTTTCACTGGATCAGATTACCCTATTAAATGGAACCACGCTCAATGTTGGTTAACAATATATTCGACGTGCTATCGCCGGTGGCTAACAACTTATTGAATTTTCTATTCCAGGTTCAGTTTCGGCTGCGTATTCTGGACCCGAAGAAGCGAAGTACGAAGCATAAGGAGAACGAAGCTATTCAGTTTGAGTTTGATGTGGGCAGTGATAATGTGGACGATGTAGCCGCTGAAATGGTGAGTATGTACTTTATACTCCCGGGTTCGATTCCCGGCGTGGTCGAAGTTTTTTCGGCTCTGTGCTTGGAGGTCGGGGTGCACTCAGCCTCGTGAGGACAATTGAGTAGTTACTTTATTCGAGTAGTGGACTTCGGATTTAGAAGTTGGTTCAAGTCCAGTAGAGTCAAGTCAGAAAATTAAACGAGGTATGTATATTGATCGGGGAACAAGACTTGTACCAGCATTCAGAAGAGGTCCAATTTTTTACGAGGAATTTTAGTTTTTGTGGTGAAATTATCGGCAAATATCGGCAAAATCTTGTCAAGTCTTTCGGGAGTTATGGTCAGACAGATAGACACAAACTAAAAGAAAAACCGTCAAATTAATGTTTAAAACTAGCTTTTGTAGATAAATTTTTGGAGAAAACTTAAATTTCAACACGCAACCTTCTCAACCAACACTCCAACCTGCTCCTCAACAAAACCTACAACAACCTCCCCAGCAAGTTCTTCAACCCTCTCATCAGCAGAATGTTCAAATGTCATCCGAACAAATTGTTCAGCCATCTCCACAACAAAATCTTCAAACCGTTCAGTCACCTCCACAGCAGATGCAACAAACTCCAGTCCAACAAAATCTCCAACAGACGCCAGTCCAACCAATCCCTCAGCAAAATCTGCAGTCTGTCTCTCAACCCAACTTCCAACCTTCACCTCAACAAACGATGCAGCAAAATATTCAGCCTCCAGTGCAGCAAAATCATCAACCCAATCTTCAGCAGCCTTCACAACAGCAAAACTTTCAACAGAATTTGCCACAAGCGTCGCAGCCCAGTTTCCAACAAGCACAGCAACCCTTGCAACAGATGGCTCCTCAACCCATATCAACGTCTCAACCAAACCAGCAGTACATACAACAGCATGTACAACCACCACAGCAGACGCAAAATATACAACAGCAAACTCAGAGTATACCTCAGCAAACAAAAAATATACCACAACTATCGCAGAGTATACCTCAACAAACTCAGAACAGTCTTCTATGGCAGGCATCGAACTCGTACTAACCGTGCTGACGTGCTCCCTATTTTGACATGTCTCAATTTTATTCTACAGGGTGTCAAGCCGCAGAGTTTCGAGCGTGTGGAATCACCCGAGGTAAAGGACATCATCGAGCGGTGCATACGACTGAAGCGTGATGAGAGACCCAGTATACGGGAACTGCTGGAGCATTTCTTCTTTTCCCCCGCGATTTCAAAGATTGGAAGACTTACACACGAAAGGGTGAACAAAGATGTGAGCCAAAAGCGGATTCTTTAAAAATCGCCCATAAGTTTTCAAATTTCGATTTACAAAATATTTAAGAAGTGGTTGGTATGCGGTTGGGTGAACATTTGGGCGATTGCGTGCTGCTGTCGTTTCCCGGCCCACTCTGACTGAGTGAGGTTAATTTAAGTAGGTAGTTAGCCTGTTGCTGAAGGGAGGGTATATTCTATTCTTTTTCAGTTGGACAGGCGCAAGACAGTGTGCAGTCGGAAGGGGCAAAGGAAGAATCTGGAAGAAACTGAAGGCAGCGAGAGTGAGTTTTTTCTCAAATGTACCCTTCCGAGGGGTTTTTTTAAAATATTTTTGGATTTTTGGCCTTCCAGAAGGCCTGCGCTATCTGGGATTTAACCATTTCTTGTGCAGCGGGAAGTAATGGGGGACTTTTCTTAACGAAATCCCTGTGTGTATGTAGGACTTTTGCATGGATGTAGGTCTTCCTCCTTTCATGCGATTCAGTCATTCCTCTTCTTTTCCCCCGCGATTTCAAAGATGGGAAGACTTACACACGAAAGGGTTAACAAAGATGTGAGCCAAAAGCGGATTCTTTAAAAATCGCCCATAAGTTTTCAAATTTCGATTTACGAAATATATTTAAGAAGTGGTTGGTATGCGGTTGGGTGAACATTTGGGCGATTGCGTGCTGCTGTCGTTTCCCGGCCCACTCTAACTGAGTGAGGTCAATTCACGTAGGAAGTGAGCTTGTTGCTGAAGGGAGGGTATATTCTATTCTTTTTCAGTTGGACAGGCGCAAGACAGTGTGCAGTCGGAAGGGGCAAAGGAAGAATCTGAAGGCGCAACAAGTATACCAGAAGGCACAGAGTTGGAAGGTGTGAGCGAAGTCGGGGCTACGTCAGAAGGTGCCAAGTCAGATAGCACGTTGGACACGGAAAATAACAACGGGGATAAACACAACAGAACATGCTTCCTTGAAATAAAAGTTGAAAGTGAATCAGGATACCTCTCACATCTATTTGATTGTTCTGTGCTTTAACCTGAGTTATTTTCCTTCAAATCACAGACTATAAAGCTCCGAATATAACTTTTCTTGCGAGTTTACACTAGGTCAACTTTCTCTTGATTGACAGCTTGATTCCCCTCAAGTATAAAACAAAATGATCTAAATTTCACCCGTTTGTTTCTACCAGTTGATGCTTGTTTGTTAACAATCCCGTTCACAAAATCGGTTCTTTGCGGAAGAGTATTCAATCTGGGTTTTGTCTAAATATTAGCCTAATGCAAAGCTTGATGAATTTTGCTTAGGTGTTACTGCTCAGACTTCAATATCTGACTTGTGAGGATTTTAGTCAGATGATTCAGAAATAGTGATCTAAATTTCACCCGTTTGTTTCTACCAGTTGATGCTTGTTTGTTAACAATCCGTTCACAAAATCGGTTCTTTGCGGAAGAGTATTCAATCTGGGTTTTGTCTAAATACTAGCCTAATACTAGTGCAAAGCTTGATGAATTTTGCTTAGGTGTTACTGCTCAGACTTCAATATCTGACTTGTGAGGATTTTAGTCAGATGATTCAGAAATAGGACCAAGGGTAGTTCATAAAATCGGGGTTACATTAGAAAACAAAGAAAACATGGCAAATTCTCGACAATAAATGCTTATTTATTGATTTTTTGTCCTTTTAGTAACATATTATATAACTGAAAGGACAAAATATGTTCATATTAGCATTATTCTTCCAAACGACTGAAACTTTTTCTCACACACAAAAATAATTTGATGAAAATTGAAAAACTCAGTGTTTACTTAGCTCTTCAAGGCGGGTTCTTATGAATGTAGAAGTAAAAATGTAGGAAAAAGACTGAAACTTTTTCTCACACAGAAAAATAATTTGATGAAAATTGAAAAACTCAGTGTTTACTTAGCTCTTCAAGGCGGGTTCTTATGAATGTAGAAGTAAAAATGTAGGATAATAAACATAACAAAAGAAAGGGCATTTTATACTCTGCTGATTTGCATCGGTGGTTTCGTCTCTTGTAAGTATGAGATGTACCACCTTTGTGTTTTTACAATACACAGGTTCCCGTAGCTTTGTCTGATCTCATTTACTTCCAGTCCGCTCTATTCACTCGAGCTTTGTTTGGTTTGCTTCTCTTATCGCACAGGTGGTGACTGGGGAAAGCAGTATATTGCCTGGGGTGGATAACTCTGATGCACAACAGTTGCAGCAACACATACAACTGTTACAGCAGCAAGTTCTGCAAGCACAGCAGCAGTTGCAACAGCAACAGAGAGCTGAGCAGCAGAAACAGCAACAATATCAGTCAACACCCCAGCAATATCAACAGAATGAGATCAACCAGATACCGAGTCAAACCAATGTGAAACCACAGCAAGCATCGCAACCAACACAGCAGATACAGCAGAGCACACCACAGCCTGCACAAGTGATGCCCCAGCTTGCACCTTCAATACAACAGCAAGCACAACCATCTCCTCAACAAAACATACAACCTGCTCCTCAACAGATTCTTCAACAACAACAACCCTCGCAACAAACACTGCAACCATCTCCTCAGCAAAATTTGCAGCAGCAACATTCTCAACAAAACCTACAATCATCCTCGCAGCAAACACTGCAACCATCTCCTCAGCAAAATTTGCAGCAGCAACATTCTCAACAAAACCTACAATCATCTCCACAGCAGAATATACAACAACCTTCTCCTCAGCAGAATTTGCAACAACCTTCCCAACAATCTCGCCAACCGTCTCCCCAACAAAACCTACAACCGTCTCAGCAGAATATGCAGCAACCTCAACCAAACCTACAACAGAACCTACAGCAACCTTCTCAACCAACACTCCAACCTGCTCCTCAACAAAACCTACAACAACCTCCCCAGCAAGTTCTTCAACCCTCTCATCAGCAGAATGTTCAAATGTCATCCGAACAAATTGTTCAGCCATCTCCACAACAAAATCTTCAAACCGTTCAGTCACCTCCACAGCAGATGCAACAAACTCCAGTCCAACAAAATCTCCAACAGACGCCAGTCCAACCAATCCCTCAGCAAAATCTGCAGTCTGTCTCTCAACCCAACTTCCAACCTTCACCTCAACAAACGATGCAGCAAAATATTCAGCCTCCAGTGCAGCAAAATCATCAACCCAATCTTCAGCAGCCTTCACAACAGCAAAACTTTCAACAGAATTTGCCACAAGCGTCGCAGCCCAGTTTCCAACAAGCACAGCAACCCTTGCAACAGATGGCTCCTCAACCCATATCAACGTCTCAACCAAACCAGCAGTACATACAACAGCATGTACAACCACCACAGCAGACGCAAAATATACAACAGCAAACTCAGAGTATACCTCAGCAAACACAAAATATACCACAACTATCGCAGAGTATACCTCAACAAACTCAGAACATGCAACAGTCAGTGCAGAATATACCACAGCAACCAGTTCAAAATATAATGCAGCAGCAACAGTCTGCACAACCAGGACAAATACAGCAGCCCTCATCTGCGCAGTACCAGCAACCATTACAACAGACAGGACATGTGATCCAACCTCAACAGATACAACAATCTGCTTTCCAACAACCTCCTCCGCAGACCATGCCTCCACAGCAACAGATGCCTCCTCAAGTGTCTCAACCACCGCCAAGCTCTCAACCTATGCATCAGTTCATTCCATCTCAGCAACCAACATACCAGCAGGCACCTCAACAGCAGTACCAGACACAACCTCCTTCATCACAGTCTCAACCTACCATGATGACACAACAACCGCCTCAGATACAACAACTGCCACAGCACCAGCAGATGGTACATCCTCCACAAGTAGCACAACCACAGCAAGGCATGATGAATACACAGCAAATGCAATACCAGTCCTCACCACAACAAATGATGCCGCCACAGCAAGTGGTGCCACCCCAGCAGTTAACATACAGTGAAGTGACGAAGTTAGACCAACAACCGCAGCCTGTGTACAATAACAGCTACTCTGGGAGTCAACAACCCCCTCAGCAAACAAGTTACCAAAGCAATGTGCAGGGCTATCCACAGCCAGGTGTCATGTATCCTCCTGGGCAGTATTGTCCTCCAGAACAACTTCTCTGTAGTGGAGACTCGAGTCACAAGTTCCCTATGATGACAGGCCAGGAGAGTGCTGAGGAATGGCAATGTGCAGGGCTATCCACAGCCAGGTGTTATGTATCCTCCTGGACAGTATTGTCCTCCAGAACAACTTCTCTGTAGTGGAGACTCGAGTCACAAGTTCCCTATGATGACAGGCCAGGAGAGTGCTGAGGAATATCAGAGGAAGATCTCAGTGATGTCAGATATACCGCGGAGTAATGTACAACATGATATGAACCCAAGGCGAATGTCCATCATGAGTACAGACATGCCCTACCAGATGACTGCAGAGGAGTACCAGAGGAAACTGGCTACCCTGAACAATACGGGGGTCTCAGGACAATCCTATGATGCGCAGAGTATGCCTATGCATTTCTTCCAGAACATGGGCAGTGTTCCTACGCCACCCAACATACCAGAGGATCCTCAGAGGAAGATGTCAACATTATCAAGTGTGTCCACCCTGTCAGGACACGAGCCAAGTCCTCAAGTCATATCAACATACCAGAGGATCCTCAGAGGAAGATGTCAACATTATCAAGTGTGTCCACCCTGTCAGGACACGAGCCAAGTCCTCAAGTCATACAATATGTACAGCAAGTACAGGAGGAGTATGTCCCTCAGGAGAATAAAGAAGAAGCTGCGAGGAAACTCTCCAACACATCCACTGGAGATATGCCTCTCCCTAACCGTATGCTAGTGAATCAGCCCTACTCTGTGGATACAGAAGCATTGCATGCTGTCCCTAATAATAATACTGTGGTGTATTCCAACGCTGCCTCAGTGACGTCACAAGTATACAGTCAGTACGCCCAACCCGTACCCACCCCTCAATATACAGGGAGCTATCCTCAAGACAGTACACAGACACAGTATGCACCCAGCGGAAACTTTACGCAAGACAATACCCCTCACTATGCGGGTGGTAGCTATCCAGACAAACCCTCTCAATACACAGGAGGCGCTACCTATCCTACTGACAATGCCACTCAATATACTAACAATGGCAGCTATCCCCCTCAGGACAAGGGCGATTTGTCTTTAAACCGTCCCTGGGCGATTCTGATTGTGTGAACATTCTACAGAACGTTGAAGAAAATTGGCAAATTGCAAGCTAGTTATCAAAAAATTTCATCTTGAATTTGAATATTTGGCAACTGGAGGCTATTGAATATTTGTATCTGAAAGCTTTTGAGGATTTGTAAGCTTTTTAAAATTTTCATCTTGCAAGCTTTTGAGAAATTGCCACATATTTTAGATAGCAAAAAAATTTCAGCCTATGACGAACATCATCTAACCTTTCAAAGGGGTTGTATTTACGTCCATTACACGCATAATTTGCTCGGTCTGTCTTGAAGGATTGGAAATTTGAGAGTGTTTACAAATCAGAATTCCAGGGCTCTTCTTTTGAATTTCCCATTTAAATCTCGTATAAAATTGCCACATATTTTAGATAGCAAAAAATTTCAGCCTTTCAAAGGGGTTGTATTTACGTCCATTGCACGCATAATTTGCTCAGTCTGTCTTGAAGGATTGGAAATTTGAGAGTGTTTACAAATCAGAATTCCAGGGCTCTTCTTTTGAATTTCCCATTTAAATCTCGTATAAACCATCTCCATGATGGTTGAATCAATCTAAAAAATCCCAAAAAGTCTAATTATCCTCACCGTCATTTGGAGGAAGTTTTTTTTTTTTAAATTAATCAATGCCCAGTGTTTGTTCATTGTTGGTTACTGGAAATTACTAGACATTTTTTGAATTTTCGGTTTTTAGTTATATTATTGAAAGACAAGTTATTTTAAAAGACATTACCAAAGTTGTCAATGAAGTTTGAATTTCTTGCATAAAGAAAGTTGCACAAAAGGGAGTCCCCCTGCCTATTCGTTTACTCAGGCAATTCTTCCCATAACCACAATGTACAAACACTGCCCTCCGAACCTGTAGTGTACACTATTTGTTTCAAAATGGGCTTTTTGGTACCACAATGTACAAACACTGCCCTCCGAACCTGTAGTGTACACTATTTGTTTCAAAATGGGCTTTTTGGTATCACAATGTACAAACACTGCCCTCCGAAGCTGTAGTGTACACTATTTGTTTCAAAATGGGCTTTTTGGTACGGTTCGTAAACCATTATTTTGTGAACTAAAAATCCCATTTGCAATTGGAAATGCTAGCAAATAGTGTACTTGGTACTCGAGGTATCAGAACACCTCCCATCAGAATTCATAACAAATCATTCAACTCAAGAAGATTAATTCAGTAAAAAAAAGTCAGAAGAGAGGTTGAAAGACAAATCCAAATTTGAAAGTTCACAGATTGGTTGTCCACATTTTGTACACAAATAGAAACGGAACCGCTAGCAAATAGTGTACTTGGTACTCGAGGTATCAGAACACCTGAATTCGTTACCCCCCCATCAGAATTCATAACAAATCATTCAACTCAAGAAGATTAATTCATAAAAAAAAGTCAGAAGAGAGGTTGAAAGACAAATCCAAATTTGAAAGTTCACAGATTGGTTGTCCACATTTTGTACACAAATAGAAAGTAAAAGATTAATCAATTTTGTTTGCCCGAATGAATAAGATTCAGATCCGTGTTAAAGAAATAGATGAGAGGTATTCCTTAATGAGTTTTGAGAGAGATGAGGAAGAGAGAATTTTTGTGGACAAGTAATTATGGCTTGAAGAAAATGCCCAAACTTCTAGTTAACCTAGTGAAGAGAGAACAGTGACACGAGAAGAATTCTTGTCTATCTCTTCTTTCAAAGACTGCCTTACGACATGACTTGTGTGGAGCAGATATTATAGACAGTGACACGAGAAGAATTCTTGTCTATCTCTTCTTTCAAAGACTGCCTTACGACATGACTTGTGTGGAGCAGATATTATAGCTGCTTTGCTTTAATCTTAAGAGAGAGTTACGGTGTAAACAGAATGGACGTTTTCTTCAAACCCTGGAATTACTTTCGGTAAAGTTATTTTTGATTGAGCCGGAGTTCAATGAAAAATCACTTTACGTGAAGAGAGTTTAAAAAGAGATCAAAGTGCAGTTTTGTACAAAGTAGAAGTACTCATGTCTTTTTTTCGATATCCACATAGTATGTTTTGCTCCGTGTAGTTTTTATGATGTAAATTTTGAATACGCCTAGAAACGCTTGTTTTTAAAAGTTATGGGGTGCTTGTACTTCACAACTGAATATGTAACCCCATTGGAAATTCCTTGCACAGAGCAAAACATACCTTGAGTGCAATTCTAAACATTGGGTACTTCTATCTTTGATCCAATCGATATCCACATAGACGTATGTTTTGCTCCGTGTAGTTTTTATGATGCAAATTTTGAATACGCCTAGAAACGCTTGTTTTTAAAAGTTATGGGGTGCTTGTACTTCACAACTGAGTATGTAACCCCATTGGAAATTCCTTGCACAGAGCAAAACATACCTTGAGTGCAATTCTAAACATTGGGTACTTCTATCTTTGATCCAAAACTTTCAAACACAACAGAACATGCTTCCTTGAAATAAAAGTTGAAAGTGAATCAGGATACCTCTCACATCTATTTGATTATTCTGTGCTTTAACCCAGGACAAGGTTCAGTATGCCACGCCTGCCCCCGCCCCCTCCACAGCACAATATATCCCCAACCCGTCCCCTTACATTCCACCCGATACCCAATACAAGTATGTTGGAGGCAATACAGACGCTAGCTATATGTCACCAGGGGGTGTCCCTCAGTATACTGGAGGTGTACCCTTCTCCCAGTCCTCTCAATATACCCCGGCTCCTGCTGTGCCTCAATACGCCATGCCTGAGGTACCGGCTACTTCCCAATATCTCCCAGAAGCCACTGTCCCCACCTCACAGTATGCTATGAGTGAATCTGTCTCCAGTGGTTCCATAGGAGGTCCCTTACCAGGCGGGTATACTTCGCCTCAATATACTGCGGGTCAGAGCTCCCAGGCCCCTGTCTCGGGTATTACTAGTCCCCCACTCGCAGGGTTCACTAGTCCTCCACAGAGTGGTGCTGGTGCTCCTGTACAATACACCATGTCTGCCCAGTATGCTACGCCTTCCCCAGCTACTGGTACTCAGTATACATCTTCGGCTGTAGACCCTACACCCCAATACAGTGCTGCACCATTTCAAGCTGCAGACCCTACTCCGCAGTACAGTGCAGCACCCCTGCAAACTGTAGACCCTACACCACAGTACAGTGCAGCTCCACTGCAGAATGTAGACCCTACACCACAGTACAGCACAGCACCATTGCAAACTGTACCGGCTGTAGACCCTACACCCCAATACAGTGCTGCACCATTTCAAACTGCAGACCCTACTCCACAGTACAGCGCAGCACCCCTGCAAAATGTAGACCCTACACCACAGTACAGTGCAGCTCCACTGCAGAATGTAGACCCTACACCACAGTACAGCACAGCACCATTGCAAACTGTAGACCCCACACCCCAATACAGTGCAGCACCATTGCAGAGTGTAGACCCTACACCCCAATACACTGCAGCACCAGTGCAAACTGCAGACCCCACACAACAATACACTGCCGGAGTATCACAAGCCCCTCTGCAGAGTGTAGACCCTACACCCCAATACACTGCAGCACCAGTGCAAACTGCAGACCCCACACAACAATACACTGCCGGAGTATCACAGGCCCCTCTGCAGAGTGTAGACCCTACACCCCAATACACTGCAACACCAGTGCAAACTGCAGACCCCACACAACAATACACTGCCGGAGTATCACAAACTGGAGAGAGTGTTCCGCAATACAATACAGCACTGCAGGGTGTTGAGTCTACACCGCAGTACTCCGCCACTGGTCAACCTGTAGAGTCTCAGTACAACACAGGAGCTGCAGCTGCACAGAGTATGGATTCCAATTTCAGTGCGGGATCACAGAGTGGGGAGAGACCCCTGGCCCAGTACCCGATCAATGATGTCCCGCAGGAGATGAGTGAAGATCAGCAGAGGAAGATTTCCAATATTTCATCAGTGTCGTCGGATTCTGGGGTGGAAATCAATTCGAACAGAATGTCAGTGGTGGATCCACCTGTCAGCCAGGTACGAAATTGAAAAAGCAATTTTAGGGACTCAGAGTATGGATTCCAATTTCAGTGCGGGATCGCAGAGTGGGGAGAGACCCCCGGCCCAGTACCCGATCAATGATGTCCCACAGGAGATGAGTGAAGATCAGCAGAGGAAGATTTCCAATATTTCATCAGTGTCGTCGGACTCTGGGGTGGAAATCAATTCGAACAGAATGTCAGTGGTGGATCCACCTGTCAGCCAGGTACGAAATTGAAAAAGCAATTTTAGGGACTATGACAAAAAGTTATTGTAGCGGCTATTACAAAAAGTTATTTTAGTGGCTATTTCAAAGAGTTATTTTAGTCGCAGCATCATTCCCCATAACAAAAACTTGTTTTATCGACTATTATTAGAAATCTCATTTCCCCATTCCAATCATACGCTACTTATGTCACTTACAAGAAGCTACTCACTAGGTTAAGGGCACCCTGATATCAAACATAGAGTTGGAAAGAATAGAACTCTGATTGTGTCGGGAAATGAACCCGTAACATTTCCACAATGATAGAACCTTGATTCCACAATGTTAGCCCTTGATTAACTTTTTTTTTATCAAACTTAACTTATCTCTACATGAACTTTCGTTGCTAATATGTTGTCATGTTTCATGTAAATGCTTTGTTACAGCTTTTATCAAACTTAACTTATCTCTACATGAACTTTCGTTGCTAATATGTTGTCATGTTTCATGTAAATGCTTTGTTACAGCTTGGAGAGTTGGACGTTCTATCGCCAGGCAACCAGGAATAGTAAGTTGATTCTTTATTTTTAATGAATAGAGAAACGGTAAAAAATAGAAATCATGACAAAAACTTGTTTTATTGACTATTATTAGAAATCTCATTTCCCCATTCCAATCCTACGCTACTCATGTCACTTACAAGAAGCTACTCACTAGGTTAAGGGCACCCTGATATCAAACATAGAGTCGGAAAGAATGTTAGCCCTTGATTAACTTTTTTATCAAATTTAACTTATCTCTACATGAACTTTCGTTGCTAATATGTTGTCATGTTTCATGTAAATGCTTTGTTACAGCTTGGAGAGTTGGACGTTCCATGGGTTTGTTGGTGTAAACCTGTGACATTAGATGCCCTCACAAAAAATAGTCTAGGGGCGTAAAATTACATGATCATGGAGGCAATTCCTCGTCAGAAAAACGGAAAATGACAGGATTACGACTAGGAAAATGCTCGCGCAAAAGTGATAACGTGTCGATTTTATTATGCTAACGTGTTGTTGAACAGTTTTAGACTCAATGATGACTAATTTTGATTTGTTTACAATCAATCTGTCAAAGATTGGGCAAGATAAAACAAGTTAACAACGCATAACAAAGTTATGACCCTTTCAAATCTTGCGTTCTTATTGGGACACCCTTTAGAAAGAACAAATAGATGAAGTTTTAGAAACTAGTTAATCCTAGATCATAGGAAATTCAGAAGTAGTTTTAGGATAGGAGACATTGATGTTGTTTTTTGTCTAGCATTTTCCTTAGATTATAAAAAATAAATCAATCTAAGTCTATATCATAATTATTCTTTATTGAAGCTGAGAGCCCAGGTCGGGACCACAATTATTGGAGTTTAAACTTAGTTGGAGTTTTCTGATTTGCTGAATTCCAATTTAAATTTACCAAGCTGGGCCCGTCCCTCCGGGAATTTTTTAGTCCGTAGTTTATTTGATCGTGGTTAAAGAAAATCAGCAGTACCTATCTAATTTGTTTAATATTCAGTTTATTATTATTGGCCTTGCTCGGCGTAGCTTAAAATAGGTGACGCTAAAACCGGTCTTAAATGATCGATTGAAGATTAATCCTAAACCAACTTTAAGCTCAGTTTGTGGTCCTGGCTATTTAGTACATTGTTAAGGTCGACCCCACTTGAGTGGAAAACAACTTAGTAAAAAGAAAAGAAAAGTTTACTATGTTGAGGTTACATTGAAAATATCGAGATGATTGTAGTCTCCTTATATGGTGAAATTAGTGCATCAAACAAATGGTATGTCACTTTGAACTTAACAAATGATACCGGTTTCTTTATGTTCTCAACTACTCAACATATCTAGGTAATTATTTATTTAGTTCCACTAAATCATCTTGACATCAACTATTTGCTACTTGACATTAGGCCCTGATTGATATAGGTTTGTGGAGTTATTGCTAAATGTCAAAATGAAGAATTCTATCTATAAAAATATTGATTGAATTTATATTGAGATTTTTCGCCTTGGAACGTTTTTGATATTCCCTCGGATATTTGTTTGGTGTTGCCAACTTTTTACTTTGGTTTTTCTAATTTTCCCCTTTGTGTCTTCCACCTTTTGAGTTTTGAAGTTTTTGTTTTCCAATTTTTCAGTGATTTTCCCTCCTTCAAGTGGTTTTTCTCCCTTTTGGGATTGTTTTTTTTTGCCCTTATGGACTTTGTGTGAACTATCTTTTGCTTCCTATCTCTTTTTTCTGAGTTGAAATTTTGAAATACCTATTTTGTCAAGGAATGTGAGTGAGTTTTTTTCGGGTGGGGATTTTTTTTTTCCCCCCAGAGAAGCAAAATTGTGTCGAACTCCAGAACTATAGGCAGTAGATAGTATTTGAGTACTAAAAATAAAAAAAAAAACCTCATCTGAAATCAACATTTTTGAAAAGAAACCCATCCATAACTCATTCCTACCGCGGTGGTGTAATGGTCAAGGCGCTCGCCTGGTAAACAGGAGGGCGTGGGTTCAATTCCAGCCGAGGTATGGAATTTTATCCTCAATCTAATTTGAGAATTTGACCACAATAATAGTAGTAGCCTACTGCTGGGGTAAAGGGACTTTTCAGTCCTATGCGAGCAGTATAAATAAGCACTATTATTATTCTATCCAAGACTCACTGTTCTGACTGTCAACCTCTTTACGATTTACATCTACGTAGTCTTCGACACTAGGTGAAAAAAAAACTTGGTTTAAAATGTTAGATGATTATTGCTCGGTTTCATTGAAGGTAACATAGCGAAATGATTGACAAGTGAATGAAAACCCTGACATTGACTATTGAACATCAATACCGGGGAGCATATTTAGCATTCAGTTAGTTCACATAGATCGGGAATTCACTAGAGATCAGTAATTCACTACACTTGTCTCAGTAATTCACCGCGATAGTCTCAGAGGAAAAAAAAAAAAAATAATAAAAAAAAAATACTTCCTACAATTTTCCTACTCTCCTAGTTCGCTAGTTGTTACATTTAATTCATGTATTCCGCCATGTACCTCAGTACTTGAACATATTGGAATTTAGATAGAATATCTCTATTTCCTATTACTATTACCTTGATATTGACATTCTCTGTTGACCACAATGAAGTGAAGTAAACTTCTTGTAAGTAAGGGTAGGTGCGGCTTCTTCTTTTCATAGTTTTCCGTTTTAGATTTTCCCAATAAATCAAGTTTAGCTATTTTTGGGCCTTTTCCCCTTCCGAGAAAAATCCTCTTTAAAAAGAAAATATGTAGTTAAAAAAATGGTTTGGTAGCTTTCTAGTATGGATTTTTTCCGTAGGTACAACTCTTTTTATTCGGACATTTTTTTCTTCTTTCTCTCTGCTTTCTATTTTGGTACTGTTTTTTTGTCTTTTCGTAAGGGATCAGCGATTTCAATGTCATAGTTCAATAATTAATTTTAAATATTTCTACGCTATTATCCGTCTCATCTCATTTCTTAACTTATTAGAGTTTTATTAGAGGCAACTGAATCCACAGATTCCATGGGCAATAGATACATACTCGTATCAGTAAATGTAACCAATACTCCAATATATCAATAGGCCATAGATATCTATGTAATTATAAAAGCTCACTACTCTAAGGTCGTACCGTGTAAGGTTATTGCCTATCTTCACTTCATCTTGTTTGAATGAACCTTGGAGTAAATAAGCCTTCTGGCATTAATACTCTTAACAGACTCAATACTCGTGATAAGCAAACTGGTTTACAATTATTCCGATTTATAATTCGATATTTCGCTTTGAATGTTTTGTTTTTTAACCCGCTCTTTGTGTACGAAATCCGCGAGGGAATAAACGTATGGATTTTTCACGAGATATTAATTTGCAAATAAGTAATTGATAAAGGGATTTGTGTACGAAATCCGCGAGGGAATAAACGTATGGATTTTTCACGAGATATTAATTTGCAAATAAGTAATTGATATAAAGGGATTTTTTCCCAACTTTTTTTTTAGTTTTCTTAAGCGCCATTTTTTACCTTCACTAGTCTGTCCTTTCTTTTCTTCACATAATTGTGTACGAAATCCGCGAGGGAATAAACGTATGGATTTTTCACGAGATATTAATTTGCAAATAAGTAATTGATAAAGGGATTTTTTCCCAACTTTTTTTTTAGTTTTCTTAAGCGCCATTTTTTACCTTCACTAGTCTGTCCTTTCTTTTCTTCACATATCACTTCCTTTTTTTTAGTTTTCTTAAGCGCCATTTTTTACCTTCACTAGTCTGTCCTTTCTTTTCTTCACATATCACATAGGTACATCATAGTGCTTATTTACCAACCATTTACATTAAATTTCTATGAAATGACACTTATTCGCTTTCCATAAATTTTCGTCCTCTTGACGATTTTTTCTTTAAACATAATTATTTTTCTTTTAACAAACCTACTACATATTTTGTTTTCTTTTCAATACATACTCACTGATCATTCGCTATTTCGCCATATTTTGAACTTCTTTTTCTATCGCTGCCGCTGGACATACTTATTCTTCATCTCCTGTTTTTCAATTCCTGTCAGTTTCATTGTCTAATTTTTTAAGCTTTGATCAAGTTTGGGACACTCTTTTCAAACAAATTTTATAAAGATTATCAAACCAAATCTTATACAGATCGTTTGTTGGTGTAAACCTGTGACTTTAGATGCCCTCGCAAAAAATAGTCTAGGGGCGTAAAATTACATGATCATGGAGGCAATTTCTCGTCAGAAAAACGGAAAATAACAGGATAACGACTAGGAAAATGCTTGCGCAAAAGTGATAACGTGTCGATTTTATTATGCTAACGTGTTGTTGAACAGTTTTAGACTCAATGATGACTAATTTTGATTTGTTTACAATCAATCTGTCAAAGATTGGGCAAGATAAAACAAGTTAACAACGCATAACAAAGTTATCACCCTTTCAAATCTTGCGTTCTTATTGGGACACCCTTTAGAAAGAACAAATAGATGAATTTTTAGAAACTAGGTTATCCTAGATCATAGGAAATTCAGAAGTAGTTTTAGGAGACATTGATGTTGTTTTTTGTCTAGCATTTTCCTTAGATTATAAAAAAGAAATCAATCTAAGTCTATATCATAATTAATCTTTATTGCAGCTGAGAACCCAGGCCGCGGGACCACAATTGGAGTTTAAACTTAGTTGGAGTTTTCTGATTTGCTGAATTCCAATTTAAATTTAAAAAGCTGGGCCCGTCCCTCCGGGAATTTTTTAGTCCGTAGTTTATTTGATCGTGGTTAAAGAAAATCAGTACCTATGTAGGTACCTATCTAATTTGTTTAATATTCAGTTTATTATTATTTTTGGCTTTTTGGTTCTCTGGACAAAATTTGCACCACCATTTTCGTGTTCCTGGTAAAAAGACCTTTAATTTGATATACAGGGTGTCCCGCGAACGACTGTACAACGCTTGAGGGTTGATGTAGGACCTAAAGGGCTACCAGAAAAAGCTATCTGGACAGATCCGATTTTCAACAGGGGCGGAGTTATGAAGGATTTTCTGTTTTTCAACATTTTTCATACCTTGTCCCCTTAAAACGCCTTTATCTCTTGAACCAATAAAGATAATAAAAAACTGATTGCACCATTGAAAAGAACACAAAATTTACTAAAAGATAAAATTCCCTGTTTTGGTAAAACCCTCCCTCAAACACAACCAAAAGCTTGAGAAAAAGATTTTTTTGTATCTCTTTAAAAACTACCATTTTTTCAATTCGATTTTTCTTCAAGTTTCCACTGAAACCCATTGAATTTCTCCTGATAGAAAAGTACCCCTTTTTGCCCTCTTTAATTCCATTATCTTGAATTTTCTAAGAAACCATTATTCACGGAGATATTAACGATACAAAAGGAGAATCCGTCAATTTCCTACGTTACTATGAAACCCTGTCCACCTGTTTCTTTCTATCGCCGCGCCGAATTTTCCTCCAAAAAAAAAACAACACGAACAACAAAACAAACAACAACAACAACAACAACACAAAACAACAATAGCAACGACGACAACAACAACACCACCAAGAACCACATTACCACCACCACCAACCAAGGCCGTAGCCAGGATTTTGTCGAGGGGGTGGGGGGGGGCTGCCTACAGTACAGGAGAAAACCCCCCCCCCAAAAAGTTAGGATTGTAATCGGTGAAGTTTTCGATATGATCAGTTTTTAGTGCCAAAACACGTTTTGAAGTAATTTTTTAGGAAAAGAAATTCAATTCATTTTATATCTTATCCAAATGAAAATCTCATCCAAACCTTCGCTCTGATAGGAGTATCCCAAAGCCATTGGCAGCATTTGTCGCTTGACAACCCTCCCTCCCTTAAAGGAGCTAAAACCCCCATGATAGTATTTTGGACACTGTTAATCCCTATGTTTATTTTTCTTTCCCCTCGCAGGAATCGAACGGCGACCATCGCGGAACTCCAGCAGAAGTTAACCCAGTTGACCTGTCAGCCCATGGAGCTATGTAGTACCCCTCCTACCCAGCACTCCCATCCTCCCACCCCTCAAATACAGGCCTCCTATGATGGCTACATACATAGTCTGTCCCAGAAACTGGCTACGATGTGTAACAGCAAGGATTTGGTTAATGTAAGTATGAAGGGAAGAGTTTGGGGTTCGATTCCCGTCAGTGTCTTGAAAATTATCATTCACATTGTCTGGTAAGGGCGACACGTTGTTTAATGCACTCTTATTTTGATATTCCCACATTATGCAATGTTGGAAATCATGCTAAACAAATGTAATACCTGTAGGTATCCTTTTATTGAATCCCGAAACCGAAGAGAGAAGAAGGATAGGAGAAAGCCAGCCGTTCAGAGAACGAATCTTCTCCGTTTAGGATCAAGTTCATCTCGAGCGGGAATCAAACCCGCAACTAGGCTTTTACGAGGTAGGCGTGCTATCTTCTAAGCCTAAGCCATTTAGTCTGGCGGCTCTAAAATCTAACATCATTACTAATGGAGCAGTTGCAAATGAGTAAAAATTATAAATAAATGGTCGATTCCTATGTAAAAAGTTGGGAAAAATCCAAATGTGAAGTCAAAACTCCGAAAAAATAACTGTAAAAGGTCGAAAATTCAATTTTTATTTTCCGTTCTAATGAAAGAGTTCAAATATGTGTGATCTCTCCCTCCCTCCCTTTCTGTCGCTTTCTTTCGTTCAGCTTTATCTCCTTTGTCCTCTTTCTCTTTTTAACATTTTCCTTTCCGTATTAAGTTTTCCAGTCTCTCTCCCTCATTTCCTCTCTCTCTCTCTCTCTCTTTGTCTCTCACTCCCTCGACCCTTCTCTCTCTCACACTGAGTTTCTTGCTCTTTCCTAGTCTTAATGTCTTGTATCCTTTGCAAAGTTTTCACGTTTTTTTTTCCTCCTTCTTTTTATTATATTTTTAATTTCCCTTACTTCTTTCCCTCTTTTTAGTCCGTCCTTCCTTTATTATTACAACAGTAATAAAAAGGTATAAGGGACGGACTATTGTATTCGCTTCGGTGTCTGTCTGTCAGTCTGTCTGTCTGTTCCCATAGAAGGTCTTATCTATCCTTACTTATCCAAACCCGGTGGACCTATATATATCAAATTAAAGGTCTTTTTACCAGGAACACGAAAATGGTGGTGCAAATTTTGTTCGGAGAACCATAAAGCCAAAAAACCAAAAAAACTGGTTTTTGGGGGATTTTTTTCACATTTTCTCACACAAATGAGCTCTGATCTTGAAATTTGTCGCGACGACCTATGAACTCAAAGCGAGAAAGTTTTAAATAACACTATAGTCGTTAATTTAAGACCGGTTTTAGCGTCATCTATGTTAAGCTACGCCGAGGAAGGCCAATAAATGGATGGGTGACTTAAACATTATATCGGGAATAAAGGGAGAACGGGCTCTAGTCTTGATTTTAAATCATTACATGAAAGTAAAATCAAAAAATCAAATCAAGAATGATAATAAACTGAATATGAAACAAATTAAGTAGGTACATAGGTACTGATTTTCTCTAATCACGATCGAATAAACTACGGGCTGAAAAATTCCCGGAGGGACGGGCCTAGCTTGTTCTCTTTTTTCCTTCTCTACGTGGAATACAATACCTTTTTTCCCGTCTCTCGAAGGTATTTTTTTGCTCTAATAATTTTTAACGTTTTTTTCTTCCCTTTTTTTTTCTCTCTCGTTTTGCATTGTAATTTGGTTGACTATTTTTACTTTCTGTTACCTACAATGGACTAGACACTAGAATATACACTCTTCATATTGCAGAAATGAGACTGAAAAGACCCTTTACTCCCGCAGTTAAATAAAAATTAATTTTAAATAACGGGAATAAAGGGAGAACGGGCTCTAGTCTTGTTTTTAAATCATAACATGAAAGTAAAATCAAAAAATCAAATCAAGAATGATAATAAACTGAATATATTAAACAAATTAGGTAGGTACATAGGTACTGATTTTCTCTAATCACGATCGAATAAACTACGGGCTAAAAAATTCCCGGAGGGACATGTCCAGCTTGTTCTCTTTTTTCCTTCTCTACGAGGAATACAATACCTTTTTTCCCGTCTCGAAGGTATTTTTTTGCTCTAATAATTTTTAACGTTTTTTCCTCCCTTTTTTTCTCTCTCGTTTTGCATTGTAATTTGGTTGACTATTTTTACTTTCTATTACCTACAATGGACTAGAATATACCCTCTTCATATTGCAGAAATGAGACTGAAAAGACCCTTTACTCCCACAGTTGAATTAAAATTAATTTTAAATAATTAAAAAAAGAAGTATATATTGTATAGGGAACCTACACTATGTACTGAGAAAGTAGAAATTATTGCAATCGGTCCAAATTTTCAAAATGGGCGGAAAAAAGTCGAAAACAATAATAAAAATAATAATCTCTTGAGTGGAAGGCAACCACTTGGCGAGGTTAACGCCTTAGGCGTTCTCTACCACCTAACAATATAGTCTTTTTTATTCAAGAGGTTTGACAGAGCGAACTGTAATGCCGGCCCCTCAAACTCAAAATCAGACTGGATCTGTCAGACGGTCTGATCGTGGCTGGTATAGCAACAGAGGTCTTATTCTCCGGAAATCATATAATGTAAAAGAAAGAAGAAAGTTGTGTGATTGTCACACCATTTTTTGTTTCCTTTCTTTTTTGTCTTCGTTTAAGGACTTTAAGGTATGCAAGTTGTGTTGGATGATATGAATAGTTCATGATATTATCGTCTGAACACAGCTGGGGTTACTATAGTAATGCTTAAAATATGCATACCTACCTACTCGTAAGTGTATTTATTTACCTAGATGTTACCTAACCAGTGTAGGTTGTTCCTAACTAATGTATTGTACATAGGAAAGATACTGCCACTTATGTACGTACCTAGGTACCTCTCCAATCTATTTACCAACCAATAAATAGGTACCTATACCTAAGTTCTACTCGTAGTGCTTAATGTACCTACCTAATGCAGTTCTATTACCTAGGGAAAAGTTAAAAGATACCTGTGTATCTGTATATCCAATGTAGTTGTACCTAGGTAAAATATACATAGGTACTCGTAAGTATTAGGCCGGCCACTCACTATCACGAAGACCTACACCTGGTCAGTTACCTGACAGAACCACCACACACTTGAAGCAGGCCTACTCCCTTGTCAGGTAGAATTGATCGAATTCCGTCCATCAGTTTTCAGGTCGCCTGAGAGAATTATTATTGCTCCCATACAGTATCAGGTGGACCTGTTCAGGAGTCCCTGTCAGGTCTGCCTTATAGCGAGTGGCTGGCCTTAGGTACATAACTACATAATGTAGTTCCATGTATTGTTGTACCTAGGTAAAAGAGTTATGAGACAATATTCATTACGAAACAACTCTCTGACCTCGCATTCAGTTCAGGTAAAATATGCATACCTACCTACTCGTAAGTGTATTTATTTACCTAGATATTACCCAACCAGTGTAGGTTGTTCCTAACTAATGTATTTGTACATAGGAAAGATACTGGCACTTATGTACGTAGCTAGGTACCTATCCAATCTACCTACGAACCAATAAATAGGTACCTATACCTAAGTTCTACTCGTAGTCCTTAATGTACCTACCTAATGCAGTTCTATTACCTAGGGAAAAGTTAAAAGATACCTGTGTATCTGTATACCCAATGTAGTTGTACCTAGGTAAAATACGCATAGGTACTCGCAAGTATTAGGCCGGCCACTCACCATCACGAAGACCTACGCCTGGTCAGTTACCTGACAGAACCACCACACGCTTGAAGCAGGCCTACTCCCTTGTCAGGTAGAACTGATCGAATTTCGTCCATCAGTTATCAGGCCTCTTTCAGGTCTCCCTGAGAGAATTATTATTGCTCCCATACAGTATCAGGTGGACCTGTTCAGGAGTCCCTGTCAGGTCTGCCTGATAGTGAGTGGCTGGCCTTAGGTACCTACATAATGTAGTTCCATGTATTGTTGTACCTAGGTAAAAGAGTTATGAGACAATATTCATTACGAAACAACTCTCTGACCTCACATAATTCTACCCTGAACTTTAACTAGGCATAATTCTACCCTGAACTTTAACTAGAGAGAGAGAGAGAGAGAGAGAGAGAGAGGGAGAGAGGGAAAGGGAGGGAGATAGATACAAAGAGGGAGGGAAAGGGAAAGAGAGAGAGGGAGGTACTTGGCAAACTTTAACAACAATTTCTCAATCTGCACTTTAGCATTCTCTCCATATTTTCGCTCTCTCTCTTTCCCTCCCTTTCACTCTCTCTTTCCCCCCCTCTCTCTCACCCTCTCCTTATCTCTACATCTCTCTTGCTCTCTCTCCCTACTGTGTTGTCTACCGATCTCTATTTCTCTCTCTCCCTCCCCCTCACTCTCTCTCTTTCTCTCTCTCTCATACATATGCACTTTACCACAGTCTAAACTTTATCACACTAGATTTTCCTCAGTCTGATTTTCTTCAAGATTATTATATTACGAGTATCTTCTTTCCTTCTCTTTCACGTATGCTCCTCCTCCTACTTTCCTTCTCTTTCTCCTTTCTCTTTCTCCTCCTTCCCTCTAGATCTTCCCCTCTTTCCTTACCCTTAGTCTCTTCTCCTTTCCTTCTCTTATGCTCGTCTTCCTTCTCTCTCTCTCTCTCCTTCTTTCCTTCTCTTTCTCCTCTCTTTTTCTCCTCCTTCCCTCTAGTTCTTCCCCTCTTTCCTTAACCTTAGTCTCTGCCCCTTTCCTTCTCTTATGCTCGTCTTCCTTCTCTCTCTCTCTCTCCTTCTTTCCTTCTCTTTCTCCTCTCTTTTTCTCCTCCTTCCCTCTAGTTCTTCCCCTCTTTCCTTAACCTTAGTCTCTTCCCCTTTCCTTCTCTTATGCTCGTCTTCCTTCTCTATCTCTCTCTCTCTCCTTCTTTCCTTCTCTTTCTCCTCTCTTTTTCTCCTCCTTCCCTCTAGTTCTTCCCCTCTTTCCTTACCCTTAGTCTCTTCCCCTTTCCTTCTCTTATGCTCGTCTTCCTTCTCTCTCTCTCCTCCTCCTCCTTCTCCGTCTCTTCATTCTTAGTAGTATGTTGTGTATCCTCTCTACTCCTTTTCTTCTCCTTCTCCTCCTTCCTTCTCTTTATTCGCCTCACTATTCCTCTTACTTAGTCTCTCTCTCTCTCTCTCTCTCTCTCTCTTTCTCTTTCTTTATTCTGTTATAGAGACAAACCTGTCAAATGGTTTTCCTCATGAAATACTAAATCGTAACATGCATGATCTACAGGGTGTAGCTAAACTTCATGAATCTCCCTGTACTAGTTTCATTTACTCTCACATAAACTGGACATTTTATGAGCAAAAATTTTCGTTCTCAAAGGTTCGTGCCTCGAAACCGCTGGTTTTCTCCTGTGCTGTCTTCCTTCTCTCTTCGTTTCCGGGACGGTAACACCCTAGCAGTTACAGTTCCCTCTGTCAAATCTCTTGAAGAAAAAAAAAAAAAAAAAAAAAAGAGAGAAAAAAAGAGAGAGAGAAAGAGAGAGAAAGAGAAAGAGAGAGAAAGAGAGAGAGAGAGAGAGAGAGAGAGAGAGAGAGAGAGAGAGAGAGAGAAGGACAATGACCAGTTTTTGATCGAGTGAAGTAAAGTATAGGTTTAAACTCATTATACTTCACGTTTTTCGATCTTTGAGGAAATAGAGTCCATGACTAAGGGAAACTGCTCAAGCAAATAATTACTAAAGAGAGAGATTGAAAAGAGAGAGAGAGAGAGAGAGGGAGGAAGCGAAAGAGAGAGAGAGGCTTGTGTGAAAGGTAGTTAGAGAGTGTGAGAGGTAAAGAAAGAGAGTGAGAAACCAAAAAAGAGGCAGTGTGTGGGAAAAAGAGAAAGAAATATGAAGTAAGAGGTAGAGTGAGTGTGAGAGAGAGAAAGAGAGAGAGAGAGACAGAGAGAGGGAGAGAGAGAGAGAAAGAGAGAGATAGACAGAAAGAAAGTTCACATGGGGAGAAAAAGGGAATGTAAAAACTTATCCTAATGTTAAAAATTCCAAAGAGACATTAACATTACCCTCCCTCCTCCCTCTATCTTTACACACTGCATATCTCGCTTCCCTACCCACTACTCTAACCTATCTCATAACCCTACCCCATCTTTCCCTACCCATAACCCTAACCCTCATAACCCTACCCATAACCCTAACCTGTCTCATAACCCTACCCCATCTTCCCCTACCCATAACCCTACCCGGTCTTGTAACACACACCTATCCCTACTCTTATAATTTGACCTACTCTTATAATTATTCTTATTGAGAATTTGACTACAATAATAGTAGTAGCCTACTGCTGGAGTAAAGAGACTTTTCAGTCCTATGCGAGCCGTATAAATAAGCACAATTAGGTAGGTATTATTCAAAATCTCTCTATTTTCTCCCTCGTCCAAACCCTTCCTTCTTCTTTCTGTTTAGCATCACTCGCTACAACCTACAACACATTCCTGACCTTCCTCTCGATGAAAAATTGTAGGAGAGAAATACGTTTCTACTACCTAACTCCTCTCAATCACAGTAAATCGTAGAAAATTAGAAATACCATTCTACTAGATACCTATTCCCTACTCTCAATCACAGTCAAATACCTTTCTACCCAACTCTGAGGGCCGGATTTAAGGGGGGTTTCGCCCCCCCTCCCTCGAGCTTCATTATTCTCTTTTACTGTATTAGGCGAGATTCCGACAGTTTGAAGCATCCCCCTGCGACATTACTGTTTGGACCGACAGAATCCTGGATACGGCCCTGCTAACTCTATGAAACCTACCTTTCTAACCCCTTTCTATACACATAGCTCTGATCCACTTTATACCTACCTTAGATGTATATCATACCTTCCGCTATCTAACTCTGTCCCCTTTTTACTGTATTAGGCGAGATTCCGACAGTTTGAAGCATCCCCCCTGCTACATTACTGTTTGGACCGACAGAATCCTGGATACGGCCCTGCTAACTCTATGAAACCTACCTTTCTAACCCCTTTCTATACATCCACTTTATACCTACCTATATGTGTATCATATACCTTCCGCTATCTAACTCTGTCCCCTTTTTACTTTCCTTATCCTATAGGAAGGAAAGTAATGTAATCGGGTCAAATTTTCGATGGCTCCCTAATACTCGAGTTAGCTTTTCATATACCTCCCTTTGTCTCCTAATACCCTAATACACGAGTAAGCTTTTGACTTTTCATATATCTCCCTTTGTCCCTAATACTCGAGTTAGCTTTTCATATACCTCCCTTTGTCTCCTAATACCCTAATACACGAGTAAGCTTTTGACTTTTCATATATCTCCCCGTGTTCCTAATACTCGAGTTAGCTTTTCATATACCTCCCTTTGTCTCCTAATACCCTAATACACGAGTAAGCTTTTGACTTTTCATATATCTCCCTTTGTCCCTAATACTCGAGTTAGCTTTTCATATACCTCCCTTTGTCCCTAATACCCGTGCCAACTTTAGGTGTATTTTCGTTTCGGGGTACTGACCACTGCTGCAATAGAAACTAAATAGAGCCGTGGTCAATTCTCCATTGGTCAGTTTCCCAAAAGGAAAATACACCTTTCCCCCGTCTCCGATTTGTGTAAAATATCCCCGATTCTTAAGGGCCGTTTAGACGCTCAGTCCTGGACTGCAGTCCAGTGTGACAGAAATCAGCTCGCGTCCAAACGTTTACACGCTCAAACTTTCATCAAACTTGGACGGCAGTCCGGGACTGAGCGTCTAAACGGCCCTTTAGATCCTCCCGTCCCGAATATTCCTCTTGTTGGGACAAGGTGATGGTTTAGTTTATTGTGGATTTCACTCAGAAAAAAAGGCCCCTTTTTTCTGAGCGAAAAAATAAATATAAATAAAATGTCCCTTATTTTTAATCTCCGTCCTCCACACCCCTCCGTCCTTACCCACTAAACACATCCACCCAACTTCTCATTACAGTGTTTATTACCCAATAATAATAATAATAATTCATAGCTTGGTTATTTTCTTTGTTCGTGTAGGCTTGCTTCATGCTTGCGACAAAGTCGTTGTTGACATTTTGTTTCCTCTTTTTTCTGAGCGAAAAAATAAATAAAAATAAAATAAAAAAAATGTCCCATTATTTTTAATCTCCGTCCTCCACACCCCTCCGTCCTTGCCCACTGAACACATCCACCCAACTTCTCATTACAGTGTTTATTACCCAATAATAATAATTACCCAATAATAATAATTCATAGCTTGGTTATTTTCTTTGTTCGTGTAGGCTTGCTTCATGCTTGCGACAAAGTCGTTGTTGACATTTTGTTTTGTCGTGTGATGTTCACACCAGATTTTTACCCAAATCTATCACAGTCATTTGTATTATTAGATTTTATCGGTGACGGTGGATTTATGTCGAGGAATTTCCGAATTGTGTCAAGTGTAACTTGTCCGAGGAAGAAAAAAGTGAAGAAGAAGAGGATTAGGAGGAGAACAAGGAAGAGGAGGAGGAGAGGAAGGTGGAGGAGAATGAGAAATAGGAAGAGGATGGGAAGGAGGAGGAGGCGAAGGAAGAGAAGAAGGAGGAGGAGAGGAAGGTGGAGGAGGATGAGAAATAGGAGGAGGATGGGAAGGATTAGGAGGAGAACAAGGAAGAGGAGGAGGAGAGGAAGGTGGAGGAGGATGGGAAGGAGGAGGAGGAGGCAAAGAAAGAGGAGGAGGAGGAGGAGGAGGAGGAGAGGAAGGTGGAAGAGGATGGGAAGGAGGAGGAGGAGGCGAAGGAAGAGAAGAAGGAGGAAAAGGAGGGGGAGGAGGATTAGAATTAGGGGGAGGAGGATGAGAGGATGGGAAGGAGGAGGAGGCGAAGGAAGAGAAGAAGGAGGAGGAGAGGAAGGTGGAGGAGGATGAGAAATAGGAGGAGGATGGGAAGGATTAGGAGGAGAACAAGGAAGAGGAGGAGGAGAGGAAGGTGGAGGAGGATGGGAAGGAGGAGGAGGAGGCGAAGGAAGAGAAGAAGGAGGAAGAAAAGGAGGGGGAGGAGGATTAGAATTAGGAGGAGGAAGACAGGTCTCTTGTCTAAGAATTTGATTTTTCGTCCTTTCGTTCCAGAACTAGGCCACATTGACAATGGACAATTATTGGGCATTTAATAGACAAAATATCACAAAATATAATACCTGTTTCAATATGTATTTTCATAAAAAAGATCAAAATCTCCTTTTCAAAAAATTTGGAATTGCCTACCGGGGTGACTAAAAATTTCCACATGAGCTAATTAAACGTAAATAGATCAAAATCTCCTTTTCAAAAAATTTGGAATTGCCTACCGGGGTGACTAAAAATTTCCACATGAGCTAATTAAACGTAAATAATATTGATAATGTATTGTATTCTACTGTAAACATGATTACAAAATAAATAAATAAATAAAATAATCTCATTTTTAACATTATTAAGTACAGTGGCGTATCCTACATGTAGTTTAGGGAAGCACCGCCTTCCACCGCTAGTTGCATGGTTCAGGGAAGCACCAGCAAGGTCTTCTACTGTTAAAATTTATGCATTACGAGTATGCTATGCTATTAAACTCATAAAACACATTAGACTTTGTTTAGACTGCTGGGGTAAAGGGACTTTTTAGTCTCATTCGAGCAGGATAAACAAGGTATATTCTATTTGAGTTGATTTGTCTATGGGTTTAGATTTTCCCCTTTTGAAAAATATCACAACCCACCACTGATTATGTTAATTAACAAAAGTACCGATTACCGATATTAATATTAATACCCACGCACACATAGTGTAGTGAATTACATATGATTTATAATTAATTTTATTATGCTATCCGTCCATGTCTTTCACTTCAATGAACATTTTCAATAATGATACCGAAACCCTATTTGAAAATCTCTCTACCTCCCTCTCTCCCTTTTTCTCTCTCTTTCATTTCTCCTCTATCTCTCTCTCTCTTTGCTCCTACTTTCTCTCTCTTTCTTTTGGTCCCATTCTTCTCTTTCTCTCCCTTTTCATCGTTTATTCATTCTCTTCCAGTATCTCCTTCTTTATTTTCTCTCTCTCTCTCTCTGTACGATTTTTGTTCTTCCCTCTTTTTGGCCCTTTCTCTCTCTTCCCCACTTTTTCTTTTCTGTCCCTTCTTTTGTCCGCTTAATTCCTTCTATACCTCCTTTTCTCTATATTTTCATTCATTAAGTTTCTTCTCTTTTGTGCACTAATGGAGCAGTTGCAAATGGGTAAAAATTATAAATAAATGGTCGATTCCTATGTAAAAAGTTGGGAAAATTTCAAATCCGAGGTCAAAACTCCGAAAAAATAACTGTAAAAGGTCGAAAATTAATTTTTTATTTTCCGTTCTAATGAAAGAGTTCAAAGATGTGTGACGCCAGACTTTACGCAGTTGTTTTTTTCGTCCGCTAGGTAGCGCCAGTATGCAAGCACGCTTGCGGAGGAGCAGAAAGAAATGCGCAGAAACGTATGCGCACAAACACATTAATGTGTTGCCTGCGAGAGAGCTTTGCTCGGGCCTCGGTATATTTGATGTGACCGCATCGTGTACGGGAGCGTATGCCGTGACGTCAAACTTCACGATTTACCAGTATTTTTTAAATCGATTTATCTCGGGATCTAGAAGTCGTAGGGAGAAAAAGAAAAATTCCGTTGGTCCTCATTTTTCCTGCTCTAATATGACTTTGAAACATCACCCAAGTAAGCGCATCTGATCTATTCCTACTCTCCTAGTTGTTACATTTAATTCATGTATTATTCCGCCATGTACCTCAGTACTTCAACATATTGGAATTTAGATAGAACATCTCTATTTCCTATTACCTTGATATTGACATTCTCTGTTGACCACAATGAAGTGAAGTAAACTTCTTGTAAGTAAGGGTAGGTGCGGCTTCTTCTTTTCATAGTTTTCCGTTTTAGATTTTCCTAATAAATCAAGTTTACAAGTAGGGTTTGGTAGCTTTTGTAGCTATTTTTGGGCCTTTTCCCCTTCCGAGAACTATCCTCTTTAAAAAGAAAATATGTAGTTTAAAAAATCGTTTGGTAGCTTTCTAGTATGGATTTTTTTCCGTAGGTACAACTCTTTTTATTCGGACATTTTTTTTTTTCCTTTCTCTCTACTTTCTATTTTGGTACTGTTTTTTTTTTTTCTTTTCGTAAGGGATCAGCGATTTCAATGTCATAGTTCAATAAATAATTTTAAATATTTCTACGCTATTATCTGTCTCATCTCATTTCTTAACTTATTAGAGGCAACTGAATCCGTAGATTCCATGGGCAATAGATACATACTCGTATCAGTAAATGTAACCAATACTCCAATATATCAATAGGCCATAGATATCTATGTAATTATGACTAACTTTTATCCTTCATTGCACTCCTAGACTTGAAATTGGGCACACTTCTCTATTTTGGATATCTTCTGTTCCTTGGAATACTTATTGAATCTGTTTTCTTGGTTTTCAGAACAAGTTGTGATGAAAGCAGACTCATCAAACTAAACCCCTTCCTCCCTCTCCTCCTCTAACGCTTTGCTTTCTTCTCTTTCCAAGAATCAGTGAATTTCTTTTTACAACTTGTTTCTAGAGGTGGCAAAGATCGGTTCACTTTAGGGAATAAGTTCCAACCGTTCAGTTCCTTTCATGGAACTGTTCCCAATATAAGTTCAAATAGAAATCACTTGTTTTCCCATTACTCCCTGAACGGTTTGTTGCATTTTGATAAAATTTGTCAATCATGTTCAACATCTAAAGGATATTTGCTCTTTAGATTTTGGCATCAGTTGAGTCTATGGGAGCCCCAAAGTCCCTTTTTGTACTTGTTTATTTATAGAAATCATTTGTTTTCCCATTACTCCCTGAACGGTTTGTTGAATTTTGATAAAATTTGTCAAACATGTCCAACATCTAAAGGATATTTGCTCTTTAGATTTTGGCATCAGTTGAGTCTATGGGAGCCCCAAAGTCCCTTTTTGTACTTGTTTATTTAACTTGAGATTGCTGTATTTATTCAGTACTAGCTGAATTCCGTCGCTTCGCTCCGGAATCCCGCTAGTTCATCCCGAGGCATGGCCAAACTTGTGGAAAAGGCATGGCCGACTAACACCCCTCTCTCAATTTCAAGTGTTGACATCACGTATGATTGAAATTATCCCGAAATATGAACAATTCTAGCTTCCCCGTCAAGAATTCTAAGCCCAAAAGCTGCATTTCAAAATTCCATTCATTTATTTTAATAAACATTATGAAACAGGGAACCAACCTCAGGGGTGTTGTAGTGGTTCGGTTGACTTTGTATCTAAAGTTTGAGAGTTCAAGTCCAACTCGAATTACAGAATCAATTGTGGGAGTAGGAGCTACTTTTGTTCTCACGCTGAAATGTCAGGATTTCCTGCCCCCCAAATTTGGAATTTTGAGGCACGGCCTTTGCGCTTAAAATGGTAGCATTAATGTTCTTTGGTATTGTCCTGTTTTCAGTCTTGTTTTGTTATTGTACCAGTACTTATTATTCGTGGGTCTTTTGTTTCTTGAGTTAGATTAAAGATTAATAAAGGGGTTTTGTTATTGTACCAGTACTTATTATTCGTGGGTCTTTTGTTTCTTGAGTTAGATTAATAAAGGGTGTCCCAATAAGAGCGCAAGAGTTTTCAGTCTTGTTTTGTTATTGTACCAGTACTTATTATTCGTGGGTCTTTTGTTTCTTGAGTTAGATTAATAAAGGTTGTCCCAATAAGAGCGCAAGATTTGATGGTTAATAAAGCATGGTTCTCCGTGGAATAAAATGGACTTCTTAGATGATTTGAGAAGTAAACATTCTGAAATTTTGTATCTTGCCCGATTGAAGTTGATACTAGGTGGAGATACTAGGTGGACTTGTGTATTTTCAATGACATTGGGATATTCTATCTGAAAATTCGGAAGTTCACCTACAAAATCCATTTTTTGCTATGGTTTGTTTAAAATTTAATTGTTTTCTCTTTCCCCCTCAGTTCCTCGGATAACAATCTGGACTCGACTGCCTCGGAATCGTCGTCCGCACACCGGACCACCAAATTCAAGCGCCGCTCTCGCCCATCTGGACCGCGCCTGAGTGTGATCAGTGTGAACCAGGGCAAGGTTGAGTGTAAGCTGGAGACTGGCAAGAGGGACTTGACGTTCATATTCGGACTCGAGGATATGCGACCGGATGATATAGCCTATAGATTTGTGAGTAATATTGAATGATTTGGGGTCGAGTTGATTGGAACACATCGCATGCCTTCAGGCACACTCCATTTGTCAAGGGTCTAGGTTTACCTTGGGATCAATTTAATATGAAGAAACCATTTACTGATTACTATTCCTTAAAGAACTCCGCAATCAGTGTCTTGAAAATTATCATTCACATTGTCTGGTAAGGGCCACAAGTTGTTTAATACACTCTTATTTTGATATTCCCACATTATATAATGTGGGAAATCGTGCTAAACAAATGTAATACCTGTAGGTATCCTTTTATTGAATCCCGAAACCGAAGAGAGAAGAAGGATGGGATAGGAGAAAGCCAGCCGCTCCCAGAACGAACCTTCTCCGTTTAGGATCAAGTTCGTCTCGAGCGGGAATCAAACCCGCAACTAAGCTTTTACGAGGTAGGCGTGCTATCTTCTAAAATCTAAGCCATCTAGTCTGGCGGCTCTAAAATCTAACATCATTACGAATGGAGCAGTTGCAAATGAGTAAAAATTATAAATAAATGGTCGATTCCTATGTAAAAAGTTGGGAAAAATCCAAATGTGAGGTCAAATAATTTTCTTATTATATGGTTAAAACTGAGGTTATATAGGTTAACTAAGGAGTCAAAAGAGTTTGACAGTACTAATTAAACTTGTTGTTTTTCTTTGTTTTACACTTTCAGATAACTTCAAATATGCCCACGAACAACAGTACGGGGAAAAATTCTCCCACGGTAAGAACTGTCTTTTTTTCTTACTTTAAGTAGAATAGGACCCAAATACCATTAAATTTATTGTATTGGCATGTTGATGGAGGACTCTGTAACTTTGTGAATTTCCATTTATATATTATTTATTTATTTACACGCTAAGCAGCAAGGCCATGTGTGATATATTTTTGAATCAAGGGAAGTAACCTTGTGAATCAGTTATTGTATTGGATCAGTGAAAATTCCACGTTTTGGAAAATCCCTGTTGTGCACCACTGAGGTTGGTTAGTTGGTTATATTATTTGGAAAGATTTTTCTGGAAATCAAATGTGTTTTATTTTCCTCTCTCTGTATTTCAGGTTCAGGAAGACTACCCTGCATTCCCAGCATATAGGCAAGACGAAGACTATAGTAGTAATACTCCGTACGTAGGTAAGTGAAACCCTCTCTGTGTCAGGTCTACCGGATAGTGTGTGTGCTCATCAGGTATCAGATGGACCTGTCGTCAGGTCTACCTGATTGTGAGTGGCTGGCCTTACGTTTGAAATGGTTAGTCCAGCGGTCGTAACGCTCTTGCTTCTCATGTAGCTGTCAAATGTGACAAGGATGCGACAAAACGGTTAGAGATATTGTAAAAGTTAGGGTAAAAGAACACTCAAATAAGCATCATTCAATAGGACAAGGAAAGTCGTGTGAGTAGCCTTGTTTTGTGTTTTGTCCATAACCACCTAAATTTTCCGTCATGTGTCGAACATTTTTGACAAATGATACCAAAATCTGGCAAACTGTTCGAGAGGTTGCCCGAAGATATATAGGTACACACACACTAGAAAAGATTTTTTGTTTTTTTGTCAAGTTAAAACTTGGAACTCACTTGTTCCTTGTTTTCAGTCCCGCAAGATATCCCGGTTCCTGGTGTCCCCTGTGGTGGTGGGGGACAATGTGAAGGCGCCGGACGAGGAGAAAGACAAGGACGAGGAGATACAGGACGACGCGAGTGAGACAAGGACAGAGGATAGCGACCACAGTAAACTGTCCCAGCAGAACTCGGTTGATAATATGTGAGTGTTTATCTGTTTCACCCATTAACGCCTAGTTTAACATTGGCTGACAAAAATTGGTTATTGCTTACTATGCAGGAGGTTCTGGGTTCAATACCCCCCCCCCCCCAAAATTACCATTTAGTTCATGTGATGTGTAAAAAGCTGTGTCTAAAATCGAGAGAAAGGTAACTCGATTTTTTACCGAGAAGAAGAATATGATAGTTCCTGGACAAACTAAATCTTTAATCCGTCTGCCTCGTTAGCTTGTAGCGCGTCTGTCTTCTAAGCGCTAGGTCCCGCCTGCGATTCCCGCCTGGGGCAAACCTTGTTCTAACCAGTTGTTCGTTCTCGGAACGGCTGGCTTTCTCTTATCCCGTTCTCTCTTCGATTTCGGGACAAAAGCCTGTTACAGTTCCCTCTATGGAACCTCTTCAAAAGATAAAGATTAATCGGGCCAAGTTCTAAAGAAACAAACTTTTAATATTACGGACGTTTAACGTAACGTTTTGTAATTTAGTCAAGGTCCTTTTAACTATTCTAAACTTTGTTTAGTTTGAGATAATGGTCAAGTACAATATCATACATATTTCTGGACATGGTCTTCACTTGACTGGAGTGGATTATGGACTGTCCCCTATCTAATAGACGTTAAAAAACAAGACTATAGATAAAAGGACAGACGAGTTGATATATTTCGACCACTACTATGGCCCATGGCCATCTTCAGAACAACTAAATAAAAAAAATAATAAAAAAAAAATATTTAGTTGTTCTGAAGATGGCCATAGTAGTGGTCGAAATATATCAACTCGTCTGTCCTTTTATCTATAGTCTTGTTTTTTAACGTCTATTAGATAGGGGACAGTCCATAATCCACTCCAGTCAAGTGAAGACCATGTCCAGAAATATGTATTCCAAACTTATGTAGTTTCAAGACACAGCCTTTTACACACGCAACCCATTTTGCCATCCCCGTTAGACCTCGTATGAGACCCAGTTCTGTTCTGTGTGTGGTAGACAGTTCTCCCCTCTCTTCCTATCGTATTTTGGAGTTTGGTTTTTTGATGTTTAGATAGTTTTGTGTGTCTTTTTTACATTACGTCCACATTTCCAATTTCCCCCATACTCGTTTTGCTTTGTATATCAACAGCCATTTTCTTTTTCATCTCGTGTTATTTTTCTCATTTTTTGTGTGTGTGAAAGAGGTGTGCGGTCTTTATTTATTTTTTGTATCAATTTTTTTTTTGTCTTTTTTTTCAATGAGTCTGTGACTTGGAACTTCGTTTACTCCCTCATTTTGTATGTACACTTTACTTTCTATTTTTTGTTGTAAATAATGTTCTTTTTTTTGTATAGGTACAAGGTTATAGTCATTTTTGTTTTTGTATGAATTGAAGGCCTTAGGACTGCAATCACTACTTTCATATTTAATGAAAAAAAAAAAAAAAAAAAAATCTGCTCCATGACTTTGAAACATCACCCTAGTAAGCGCAACTGTTCTATTTCAAAACAATCGTACCCAGGATTAAGGGCCTATGTTCATAGCAAAAATAAGATGAGCCGTTCTTCCTGGAAACAAATTACTTCAATTCGAATGTGCCTAATTCCTATTGGCTGATTCCAGGGTACGATGTCCCCTCAGAGTACGGTTCACTCTTCATGTTCTACATCGGGAATACCGAGTGCAGCCGAAGTTGTGCGAGATGAGCCCTTCTTCATGGAAACAAATTACTTCAATTCGAATGTGCCTAATTCCTATTGGTTGATTCCAGGGTACGATGTCCCCTCAGAGTACGGTTCACTCTTCATGTTCTACATCGGGAATACCGAGTGCAGCCGAAGTTGTGCGAGGAATACCGACCGAGGACGAAGCCAACAGTGGTCTCATAAGTGTCACTCGAGGTAAGGGTTAATTTTTTACAATTGTACATAGATATCACAGCTTTTCTTATATTAAAATCACGCCTTCAACCTCTACCAGCTGTACATTTGCTTCGAAATCCTAATAAGTTTGTAAAATAAGTGAAGGGTCCTCCAATTTATTTAATTTGCCAGAGCTGCAAATTTGCCAGACCTTTCTGAATTATTTTTGTTTGCAAAATCAATGGGTGATGGGTTACTCCCAAGTTTTTAAATGTGGGGCTTTTTTTTTCAGATCACAATGAGATTTTTCATTTCATATTTGTATTTCAAGCGAAAGATCCGATTTCTTGCTCCATTTTCTTTTCTCTGCAGATCACAATGAGATTTTTCATTTCATATTTGTATTTCAAGCGAAAGATCCGATTTCTTGCTCCATTTTCTTTTCTCTGGTTACTCCCAAGTTTTTAAATGTGGGGCTTTTTTTCAGATCATAATGAGATTTTTCATTTCATATTTGTATTTCAAGCGAAAGATCCGATTTCTTGCTCCATTTTCTTTTCTCTGACCTATGCTTTTGGCTTTCAATGTTCAATTTCTTCTTGATTTCATTTCTTTCTATTGAAACTCCTACACAACTTGGCAGTACTTCATTCACTATCGATAAAATAGATGAAATTTTCATTTTCTGAAAAGCCATTGGCTGAGTGCAGACCGATGTATCACTAAAGTTAAACAACGTCTTGCTTTGAACGTTACCACTTACTATTGCAAGTGGTAATGTTTTTAAAAAGAGTTGCCTTCTTTATGGGGAAAAGATGGTGAATGTCTCTTTCTGCTAAAGTACACACAAAGAGGTATTCTACATCATATTCACATTCTTACCATTCATCATGTATTAAGGTGTAGGTATATTGATGTTGTGTTTTGCTTCCCTTCACACATTGTAAAGCCAAACCGAATACAGTTCTAAGTTTTCATTGATATTGTTTGTCCTACACCATCACTATGACTTTCACACCAAACACTGTGTCATGTCCGTTGTCCGTGTTATCATTATAAATATGATTTGCCCCCATTATCCCCCCCCCCCCCCACCACCGTATTCTACAAATCATATTCTTACCATTCATCATGTAAATTGATAGGTATATTGATGTTGTGTTTTGCTTCTCTTCACACATTGCAAAGCCAAACCGAATAGAGTTCCAAGTTTCCATATTGTTTGTCCTACTCTATCACTATGAGTTTCACACCAAACACTCTGTGTCATGTCCGTTGTCCGTGTTATCATTATAAATATGATTTGCCCCCATTATTCCCCCACTGTATTATAATGATTAGTATTGGGTTTCATTTACTCGCCACTTGCCACACGCGCCGCAATGATTATAATGTGTTCCGTGTGATATCCCTCCCACTAGAATTACAATCTCCCTCCCCAACACCACGCCGCCCCCCTCACCAAACGACGCAAGAGTAGTGTCACTGCCTCTTACAAGCGTCTACAGCAGCAACTCCAGAAGCAAACATCAGACAACGCTGCCAAGTGTGGCGCTCGCAAGGAGAAAACCAGACGCTCTGGTATAGATCTCGTCAAACAAACGCCGCCAGAGCCTACCACCCTAGCCCCTCTCACCCGCTGGTCCAGTGATAATAATCTCATACAGGAGCAACCCAAAGTGAAAACCCCAAGGAAAATAAGTCTGAACATCGCGTCCGTCCTACAACGCTCTACTAGTCATGAACCCAAAGATCTGCTCAAAGCAAAGCTGAAGCATGTTACCAGTCCGCTGATCTACCTCCCGGACAATGTCTATCATACGATACACCATGAACCCTCCCGATACAGACGGAGGATACCCGGAGCTTCGTGTCCCTCTCCAGGAATTTCTGTTTTATCTTTTTTCACGCCAAATTATGTGAATATTTGTGAGCAAAGAGCTAACATAGATGGAGTTTTTATTTGAGTAGGTTTTGTTTTTACAAGGTTTTATTTGAGTGTCCCTCTAGTTACTTCTCCTCCATTCTGTCCCCTGTACCACGCACACGGAGCTGGACAGATATCTCGGAGAATATCGGCCATGAGCGTCGCCTCTCCCGACGAGATCCATTCTATACGCACTACGAGACAGCTGTCCCTCCAGTTACTTCTCCTCCATTCTGTCCCCTGTACCACGGACACGGAGCTGGACAGATATCTCGGAGAATATCGGCCATGAGCGTCGCCTCTCCCGACGAGATCCATTCTATACGCACTACGAGGCAGTGGAGGACACACCTGCTACACCTTACTACCGTCCCTATCCAGTAAGAGACCTGCAGCAGCACTTCTCCCTGCACGCACCCCCCTGGGGGACACAGGAGTACCAACGCGCCCTAGAGTACCACTCGCCCCGTGACTAACTTTTATCCTTCATTGTACTCCTAGACTTGAAATTGGGCACACTTATCTATTTTGGATATCTTCTGTTCCTTGGAATACTTATTGAATCTGTTTTCTTGGTTTTCAGAACAAGTTGTGATGAAAGCAGACTCATCTCTCGTTATTCAACCTCTGCCATCTTCCAGTAAACCTCACGTAAGTGATTTCACCCATTTATTTGCCATTATCAAAATGAGTAACTCAATATTGTCCTCACGATGCCAAGTACTAAACTATGTGTTTAAAACCTTGTTTGATTTTTATGGAAAAGTACCTAAATAATGTTAAGTTGTGTACACACATAGTCGGCCGTCGATCGACGAGGTGAATCTATGTTGTCGAAGCAGTGTGGACGGTTCCAGTCGAGATCAGTCGATGGCCGTCGACTATGTGTGGACACAGCTTTTCAAACCCCGAATTCACCATTGTTAATTTGAATATGATTCCTTTATCCAATAAAAATAATGTTTATTGTTTTCTATTAAATAATCTCATTACGTAATATTTTTTTTCCCTTTTTAAGTAAGTAATTTTCGGGAACTCCTGTTGTTAGATAGGTATTTTGTAAACTTGATATCTTCCTTGTTTTCTCTCCCTTAGGATATGACCTCCACCTCCTCCTCCAAGGATAAAGAAGACCGCAAACCCCCTGGCCGTACCCCAGACGTCACTGTGTAACTGCTAAGGTCTTAATTTAATCCTTCTCTCTCTCTCTCTCGTTCATTTCCCCTCCCTCAGTGAACGGCATAGATGAGGAGAGGAAAGGAAGGTTCAGTGTGGTCAAACATCCCAACATGTCTGCCCTGGTGACTGACGCTAATAATCAGGTAAGTGAGCCACCCTGTATTTACACTCAAACCCTATCTGTCTCTCATTTAGTAGCCCCCCCTCCATTTAGTTCATGTGATGTGTAAAAAGCTGTGTCTAAAATCGAGAGAAAGGTAACTCGATTTTTTACCGAGAAGAAGAATATGCTCGGGAAAATTTTCGTATTCAAATACACGAAAATAAATGTTTGGACAAACAAGAAGAGAATGATCAGACAAATCAAGAACATGAGATTTGTGATTGTAGAACCATAAAAAATGAAAACAGTATGAGATATTTGGGTATTCAATTTAATAAAAATATGAAATGGAATAATCAGACAATATATATAAAAAACAAGTTGAATTCAATTCTACACAAAATGCAGTATATTAAGAGAATAGTACCATTAAGAATTAAGGTAATGATTTACAAAACTCTGTGCGAATCTGTTATAAGATATGGACTTGAGACTTATGGTTATACAACCGAAACAAATTTAAAACCAATAAAATCCGCTCATAAGAAAATAATAAAAGCGACACTGTATCCTCACACAGCAAAAAATCAAAGAATGGAATTGATGAGAAAATTTCAAATACTTAATTTCGAAAATTTACATAAATACATAATGACAAGCAGTTACTATTATGAAGATATATACAGACAAATACAAGATTCATCATATAACACGAGACACAGACATTACATCATGCCCAACATTAGATACTTTCTAGTGATTTTATAGTACATATATGTTCCCCCATTTTTAACCATTTGGCCCGCATTTTCTACGGTCAATTTGGGTGGCTTTCCACTTTTTGCACGGGTTTTCTACGTCCTCTTCTAATTCCTCCCTTCTGCCAATTTCTCTTCCAGTTCATCACAGGTAGGACGGAGTCAGAAGAGTATCTGCCCCCACTTTTTGCACGGGTCTTGTTTTCTACGTCCTCTTCTAATGCCTCCCTTCTGCCAATTTCTCTTCCAGTTCATCACAGGTAGGACGGAGTCAGAAGAGTATCTGCCCCCCATCAGCACCTCTCTGCCTCCCAGTAGTAATGCCAACACGGGTGCCATCAACACCAGCCTAGTGCCCAGCAATACGAGTAACCGAGTAGCCACGGCAGACTCTTCATGTGGGAACTACGGCCTTACGGTCGTGCGTACGTACCGTAATAAATTTTCTTACTAACGGCGTGGCGGCTCTTTTACCGTACGAATGGTGTTTGTGTACTAACGCTTCTTGTTTTTGTAATTATTTTAGGGGTTTTCTTTTCAGATGCCACCCCCATTTACGCCCCTGCCCCCCCCATAGGTCCTATTTCTAAATAGAATTTTTTTTTGTCCTCTTGTGTAGAATTTCATGTCGCCCTAGAATTACTTTTTGGGGTTTCAACTACCCTACAAATTGGATTTGGGTCAACGGATTTATTTAGGCAAAATTTTACAAACGGTCTCTGCGAATTGAAATAGAATATCTTGTATCAATATTGGACTATCAAAGATAAATTTATCCTCAAATTAGTCAAGCGTGAATGCCAAAATGGTCCTTCCATGGAGATTCTCTTTTCAATTTTTTCTATTCCAAACGCCAATTTCTTACAAAGTTACAAAATTCATTCAGCTTGAATATTTCATAGGAAGTTTTATCCCTACTTTCTAGTGATTTTATAGTACATATATGTTCCCTCATTTTCAACCATTTGGCCCGCATTTTCTACGGTCAATTTGGGTGGCTTCCCACTTTTTGCACGGGTCTTGTTTTCTACGTCCTCTTCTAATGCCTCCCTTCTGCCAATTTCTCTTCCAGTTCATCACAGGTAGGACGGAGTCAGAAGAGTATCTGCCCCCCATCAGCACCTCTCTGCCTCCCAGTAGTAATGCTAACACGGGTGCCATCAACACCAGCCTAGTGCCCAGCAATACGAGTAACCGAGTAGCCACGGCAGACTCTTCATGTGAACAACTCAAACAGCTACTCAAGAGGTAAATATACAACTCAAACAACTACTCAAGAAGTAAACCCCATTTCCCCATCCGTGGCACAAGCTCTGCTTATACGGGTGGGTATACCATTTATATGAAAAATGTATGTTCTGAGTTTCTAAATAGAATTTTTTTTTGTCCTCTTGTGTAGAATTTCATGTCGCCCTAGAATTACTTTTTGGGGTTTCAACTACCCTACAAATTGGATTTGGGTCAACGGATTTATTTAGGCAAAATTTTACAAACGGTCTCTGCGAATTGAAATAGAATATCTTGTATCAATATTGGACTATCAAAGATAAATTTATCCTCAAATTAGTCAAGCGTGAATGCCAAAATGGTCCTTCCATGGAGATTCTCTTTTCAATTTTTTCTATTCCAAACGCCAATTTCTTACAAAGTTACAAAATTCATTCAGCTTGAATATTTCATAGGAAGTTTTATCCCTACTTTCTAGTGATTTTATAGTACATATATGTTCCCTCATTTTCAACCATTTGGCCCGCATTTTCTACGGTCAATTTGGGTGGCTTCCCACTTTTTGCACGGGTCTTGTTTTCTACGTCCTCTTCTAATGCCTCCCTTCTGCCAATTTCTCTTCCAGTTCATCACAGGTAGGACGGAGTCAGAAGAGTATCTGCCCCCCATCAGCACCTCTCTGCCTCCCAGTAGTAATGCCAACACGGGTGCCATCAACACCAGCCTAGTGCCCAGCAATACGAGTAACCGAGTAGCCACGGCAGACTCTTCATGTGAACAACTCAAACAACTACTCAAGAGGTAAATATACAGCTCAAATAACTACTAAGAGGTAAATATACAACTCAAACATCTACTCAAGAGGTAAATATACAACTCAAACAACTACTCAAGAAGTAAACCGTTTTGGCCTAATACCTACACAGGTTTGGGTTCAATTCCCGGCTGGGTTCGATTTTTTTTTCTTTTGAAAGGGAGGTCTTATCGTTCCGAAACCGAAGAGAGAACGGGAGGGGGGTTAGGCTAAAGTTCGCCCCGGGCGTTAATCGAAACCGCGACATGTCGAAAATGCCTATGAAGTCCATGCACCTGAGCTGATTCCTCCTCAGTCTACACGAACTTTAGCTGAAGTTTTAGACGAGGAGGATTCAGCTCTAAGTAGGTACATTGTGCTTGTGATGCAATGAAACAACTGCTACATTAAACTCCTGTGGTCTGTGTAGTAGCATACCCATCCCGTAGTATGGCTCTCATCAGATGGGCGAGAAGAAACAATACTTCCCATACAGATGCTAGGTCAACACGAGAACACCAGACAGTAATCCGTTGAAATATTTGCAATCGAAAAACGAGTATTAACTGCATACAATCGAAAAACTACCTCGGTGGTGTAGTGGTCAAGGCGCTCGCCTGGTAAACAGGAGGGCGTGGGTTCAATCCCAGCCGAGGTATGGAATACCTAAGTGATACAAAATAAACTTCAATATTATTATTATTATTATTAGAGCTAACAAAATGACTGTGTACAGCATTAAACTTGTTTGCTCTTCACAAGGATCAGGGGAAAAAGGAAATCGATTTTAGTTTTGTTAAGCTAGAATGCTTATCATTATCACAAATGTTGTTCCTACGCTACGCTAAATTGAAAGGCCAATGAAAACACTGGCTTGGTGTCCATGAAATAATCCGTTCAGGATAATGTTCGTTCTCGGAACGGCTGACTTTCGGGACGATAAGACCTAACAGTTATAGTTCCCTCTATCAAACCTCTTAAAAAAAGTTTAACCTTATTAAAGTCGTTAATGAACTTTCAATTAACCAATCACGCAATCTACACTGTAGATGTAGACCCTACAGTAAGCGGAAAGCTCTCGCGAAGAAAAGGGTTGACCTATGAGCTCTGACCCAAGTAAAAATAAGTCGCGTGTTATGTTTCACATTAAAGAACAACATTATACCGTTTTCAATTAATTTTGATTTATAATACCTAGTTACCTAGCCATCCTATTAATTCTTCTCCTGCCTAGTGTAAGTAAATCCATCCCATCCTAATATTCTCAGGCCAGCTACTCACTAGCAGGAAGACCTGACAGGTCCATCTGATCAGGTATACCTGACATCTGATGAGCACAAACACTATCAGGTAGATCTGACAGGTTTACCTGATAAGGTCCGCCTGTCAGGTCTACTTGATACCTGTTGAGCACACACAGTATCAGATAGACCTGACAGGTACGGCTTAAAAGGTCCGCACATCAGGTCTACCTGATACCTGATGAGCATACACACTCTCAGGTAGACCTGATCAGGTGTACCTGTCGTCAGGTGTACCTGTCGTCAGGTCTACCTGATAGTGAGTGGCTGGCGTTAGGATGTTATTATCCTAATTTTATTAATATGAATAGCGAAGAAAGTGAAGAAGACTTTCACGAAAATGATAAAATATGTTGAAAAGGAAATCATGTCTTCATTTGATTATCACGCGATATTATCATGGAGCTCCCTAGTTTTCCTTTTTATGATAAAAATTTATGGAAACATAAATGATACCTACAGCACTACTGACATCATTATGATGTTTGCCAAGAGACACAGCATGTAGATTAAAGATATGTTGGCATTTGATGATTTTTTTTTTTTTTTTTTTTTTTTTCTTCTGGAGTGTAATTGTTTATATTATCCTCATGGTTTATATTCATTTTATCCTCTGGAGGGCATTATTGGAGCTGGGTCCTATTTCACAAACGATTCTGCACTCGCTATGCCTCGCTTTATACTCCCCGCGTAGAAAAATCGTTTGGCAATATTTTCTGCGCTTGGAGTAAGGAGTGCGGGCTCATGCAGAGTCGTTTGTGGTCTGAATTTCTGAATGCAGTGGTCTGAATGTCTGATGATTTGGATTTGAAAAGAGCTCTGGATCTGGAGAGTTAGGTATCTGTCCAATGTTCAAAATGAAGAATCTGTTTTTAAAACATTTTCTACAATTTGGAATATTTGTTATTTTTTTTTTTTTATTATTTCATTCAACCAATATATGAATAATTATAGTCACAACCATTACATATTTGGATTAATTAATTTCTAAAAATACAATTTTACACACATTGAATCTCATTTTCTTTCACTTCTTTTCACTCTGCCATCATAAATGTTCAAATGCTTCACGATTTATTGAGCATGCGATACTTTATCGTTCACAGATACATTGACATCATATATTTGAAAGATTGCAATGCAACTAGAAATTTTCTTGACCTACTTTACAAACAGACTGTAGAATATCTTTTCATGTTCAATACACCCATTTTGCAAGCACACTGTAGATTGTCTTTCCTAGCACAAACGTCTCACAACTTTCCAGGCAGCACTTCGTTTTCATTGCATGTTAATAATTCATTGACTTACCATTTCTTTTTTCCTTTTGTGTGGGTTTACGCATTTCTCTCTCTCTCTCTTCTCTCTTTTTCCATCTCTCTCTTCTCTCTCTTTCTCTCTCTCTCTCTCTCTCTCTCTCTTTCTCCATCTCTCTCTCTTTCTCTCTTTTTCCATCTCTCTCTCTTTCTCTCTTTTTCCATCTCTCTCTCTTTCTCTCCCTCTCTCACATTCTCCTCTTCTCTGTTCTACAAAATTTCCCTCACTCTCTCTCTTTCTCCTATTATATCTTATTATGAAATGCTTCTCTCTCTCTCCCCCTTCCTTCTAAAATGTTTCTCTCCAGCTCCCCCACCCTTTTCTCTCTTCCCTCCCTCCCTCTCTCCCTCCCTCTCTCTCTCCCTCTCTGATTGGCTAAGGAAAGACTTGTGTTCTTCTCATGATTTTATTTTTATTGATATTTTATTAGAGTATCAATTAAAACAAAATAAAGTCTCATTATTATTCTTGTAGGTATTGGCAGGGTGTCCGAAAATTACGGTGAACTTCACAAGTGGAAAATTAAGGCTTTAATCGGAAGTTCACCGTAATTTTTTGTAATGCCAAAGTTTTGATATAATATTTAAGCTGTATCTTGTTGAATAACAAAACCTTCATGCTATCTCTCCATAACGCGGTCAATTCAAGGTACCCCGTTCGACTCCCCGGCATGTGAAAAAAATAGCATGTTTAGTAGACAATTACTAATCCGTCACCAAATAGTATTGGAATTTTTTCACCCCTAAGCTTCTTCAAATGTTTGAATGTTAAATTTCCTCTGAGAAATTCACAAGTTGAGTCCACACTTAGTGAATATTTTAAGGGTACCTACATTAATATTTATTAAGAAAAAATTACGTGTTATTAATTTTCTGTTTTAATGTTCTGTAAGGTATGGATATTTTTTCGTGGAATTTTTTTCCATTCCAAAGATGGGAATTTTGAATGTCCTGTGTTTTTCCCCAGGCTAAAAACAGTGAAGCATAGAGCATCGAGCAAGTAGAGGGAAGTGACGATAGAGTGAAGCGACGAATTCAAACCGCATAGAGCTGAGAGAAAAAAGCTCTATGCTCTCCACCCTGTTTTTAGCCTTTTTTTTCAATTTCGATTGGCATTTTTTTGGGACTTTTTCTTTTCATTTTCAACGAGTAGAACTTCGCTTAGTAAACATAGAAGAAGAAGAAGTTTCAAGGGAAGAACCATTTGAAATTAAACCAATAACAAGTCTTGAATTATATAATATAGTCAAAGACGGAAGAGGTACAATTGAGACGCTAACTACACTTGTGTCTTGGTCACTCTTGGCTTGGAAGAAAGATAAGTAGTCAATGCTCAGTTTATGAGTGCCTAAGTTATTGTGAAGAGTTTCTTCACTTGTTGTGGTCACCAGGGAGAGTAATTTCGGTACTTTCGCTGACGTACATTGTACATTCTGACTTCATGTTGCTCCTAATGTTTGCAGTTTAGGCCAAAAAATAAATAAATAAATAATAATATTAGATAAATATGTAAATAGATATTTTAATTTAATTGTAGCAAGTACACTTTCATGTTTTCTGATGACATCACAATAAAACTTACTAGTAAATAAAATATCACGAAAGAAAATATTCCGAAAGAAGAAAATAATATTGTTTTGTTTATTTTATTTAAGAAGTTTCCATTTATTTGTTTATTCGATACAAATCTCTCAATACACATAAAGTATTCAATAAATGGTATACCCATCCGTAAAAGCCGGAGCTTGTGTCACGGACGGAGATGTTACCTGTATTATTTTGATATTTTAATTTGAGAGACTTCAATGGACAGAAGATTGGAATATCCCTATGAGTACGCCTTTTTTACATTCTCTATCCTATAGGAAGGAAAGTAATGTAACTTTTCGATTGTCGCCTCCTTTATTCGACACAAACTTGAGAAAATTATCTACACCTTTGGTTTTTGATCAAGTACCCCCCCTGTCGAAAATTGTGAGATTTTCGAACCAACACAGATTTTTAATTTAAAATTTATTTACTTCGGCTCTTACACCAAAGCTTTGGGCATTAATATCGCACCGAAGACACAAATCAAATTTGCTCCTGAGTTTTTTCACCGACCGTTTTTCTTCACTAAAGTTTATAATCGTTTTCAAAGAATAAAAGTATTTCTATTCATAGACATTGAACATACAGAATCACACAGACGCAGTTTTCTACTTTACTATGTGAGATTGAACACATAGTTAATAGCAGACCATTAGTATATGTGAGTAATGAATTGGAATTCGATACTATTCTCACACCTAATCACTTCCTCATTATGAAGACAGGTCTCACCATTCTTCTGTTTTTAAACATCCTATCTTAACAAATTTATCTTGGTGATTTTTACCACACATCGACCGTTACGGGCAACGCCCGTCATATTCCCGGGTCATACCGGGTGGTAGCAGAGCAAATCGGGCCACAGAAATAAGTAAGTAGATCTGAAAGTTGAAAGCCGTCCATAAGTTGGTTATCACAGCGAACCTTCAAAACTTTCATTGGTCGCAGGAAAAATGAGCAAAATACCAACTTCTACCTGGACCACAATAGAATTAAAGTTATAAGTGCTTGAAGCTTGAAGTGCATGATTTGGAAAGGTTGGAGAACTTTGATCACTCTCTTTGTAAAGTTTTACATTTCGTAGTTTCAAGGGAAGCCGAAGCACTAAATTTTGTTTTATTTTTTCGCAGCTTATAAATTTTCGAATAAAAATTTTAGAACTTGGAACAATAAATTGAACTTTTCCTCCGACCTCATCCAATACATTTAATGTTTCCTCAGGTTGGAAAATTTCATTTCAGGAAAAGGATTTTTTTTTATTTCCTTATTTTCGCTTCGAACTTTTATGTTTCTGCTTTTGCATAGGTCAGCAAGTTGAACACTTTTTTCTTCTTCATATTTTGAAACAGTATCTATATTTAGCAGATTTAAACAAATTTGTATTAAACAAAAATCAGATGTGTCAAAAACATTGTACCTACTTGGTTGTTCCTTTTGAATTTATCAAAATATTTAACTGCTGTTTTGAAGATATTTATGTTTCACTGGAACTCAATGCAACGTTTTTCATTTCATGAACACCTTCAATACGATTCCCGTGTTTGTTAACCACTGCTCACCACAATATAATCTGTTATCAAAACAAACAGTAAAGTTACAAGCTCAGTAATGATGGTACTTGTTAGAAATCGTAATAAAAACAAAAATGGTTCAAGAATCAAGCCTACCTTGCCAATGAAACCGTTCTCAACACTTGAATAACCCATGACTTTGACAATCTCGTTACCATGGAAACTAATGGACATGTAATTATTTTGATATGTACTTAATTACTCCCGTCTATTACGAACGATTCTGTTGTGATTCCACAAATCCATGTTATTTCACAATGACAATAGCACTGTCAGTGTTGTTAGTAGTTCATTGCTTTATAACTGTCAATTCTGGACTCATCAGATAATATACAGTTCGTGGGTATCTACAACTGGACATCAAGAGCTTTGATTTTGTCATTAATGTCATTATCATTAATATTGTGGATAGTAGGTAGTTCTTCTATGTTCCTAGTAGGCTTGCTTCGCAGTTTTTCCCTTGTCATCTGTTACACCAATCCATCCCTGGTCAGCACTGAGCACAGTTATGAAATCAACACTCGACTTGATGATCATGACTCTGAACTGAAATCAAATAACACGGAGAAAGAGAAATTGTGATGGACCACCACAGGGGTCCTCAGGTTGACAATATTATCGACACAATGTTTGCCTTTTGTTTTGGTTGGTAATAATGTTTGAAGAAATTTAACAATGGGTGCAGCCAGCAGAGAAGTTGGCTGGCTAATTGTTTGGTTCAATATTGTTAATAGACTCTTCACTCGGTTTGATTTCTATAACTGATGGTTCTGAGCTCTCTCTTTATACCCGTACCTACTTTGGTCTTCCCCATATCTAATGTAACTTTGGAGAAAATGACTTATTGTTTGAAGTTAACTCCTCTTTTCTAAAAGGAAACTATCGCATTGGTTGAGATTAGTGCCCAAGTCTCAAACATCTTGGTCAAGACTGTCAAGAGAGATAACCCATTTGCAACTGCTCCATTGTGACGCGATTTCATATTGGTTCTCATTTCAGACAACAGATGGAGCTCGAGAAGTTACAGCAGAGGCATAGGGAAGAGATCGAGGCGCTGTGTCGTAACATAGGCATTGGCTGTGCGTTGCCCCCGCCCCCTCCTACCGTGTCCAGGCACACCCTGTATACGCTACAGTTCCCGCAGCAAGGTGAGTGACGGACCCGGTATATAATCCTTCCTTACCAGGGATTGATGGATTTTTTTTTTTATTTTTTTTTTTGTGGTTTGATAGAAGGAACTTTAACAACAGGGCTGCCTGAAAGAGACTGACAAGAAACGCCGACAGAAGGAAAAGGCTAGGAAGAAGAAGAATAAGATCGAAGGAACTGGAATGACTAAAAGTCTTATCGTCCCGAAGAGAGAAGGGAGGTAGGATAAGAGAAAGCCAGCCGTTCGGAGAACGAACATAATCTGTGTTGGATGAAATCCGCTCCGGCCGGGAATCGAACCCACGACCTATTACATCCCAGTAGAAAATGAAGATTTGGAAATTTTCCGAAAAAAAAAAAAAAAAAAAAAAAAAAAAAATAAATTTTGAAATCGGACGTACCTACTGAATAGATGGGTGTTGCCTCCACATTAATAAAATAGAAATTTTGAAATCGGACGTACCTACTGAATAGATGTGTGTTGACTCCACATTAATGTACATGTTCGTTGAATTTCAGGCGCAAGCGGCAACCAGACCATGAACGGTTCGAGTAACGGCCAGGGCAGTTTGGAAGGCTACAGCACGGCCCCTCAAAGCCCCGAGCAAACCAGGGCCGGCTCTCCGGACTGCTCAGGGGGCCTCATTTACCGCCCCACCGCCAGTGTCGTTCAGTGTGCGCCCAATGGGAACACACCGCCCCCTCTCTACTATCAACCTCCGCCCCTGCGCTTCGTGTACGATGCATTTTACCTATGTCTTGCCTTTTTGTTGGAATCTCAACCAGCCAGCAGCTCTTCACTTTTATAATCCTCACGAGGCTTAGTGTACCCCGAGAAAACCAGAACCTGCATTCAACAAAAGACTTTTGCTAAAGTAGACTTTGGAAAAAAGAGTAAAAGAGCCGAGGTTTTCTAAAACTCGGCAGTTTTGGGATGATTTCGAAAATACACCACTGAAGTCGATAGATACCCTGTATTCCTACATTGTGATTAGCCTGTACTTTCATCGAATGCATACAAAACCAATAAAGTATAAAATGCATACGAGCGGAACACACGGGGAAAATACAATCAATTAATCACGTAGGAAAACATCGACCAGAATAGAATAAATTTCGCCGTTTTCTATCAGGATAAACCCCCTGGGTAATTTATGAGGTTTTTTAAAAGCCTAGGTTTCTATTTTTAGATCAGTTTTTTTTTTTAAATATTGATACGGCAGCACCTTCCTTTGTGACATTTGAGCGAAGTGTCCTGTGCCCTAAATCACCAAAGTATGGAAAAGTATCTTACAAGTGTAATAGCCAATGAAAAAGCAGAATTTTGAATTTGGACGAATCATATTGAAATATGGAATTGTAAATACTTTTCCATACTTTGGTGATTTAGGGCACAGGACTTCAATTAAAGCCGCGATAAAGGTACTACATATGTATATTCTCTTGTTATTTCAGACCAAATATCCTGCTTTGGGCCTTCATTTTCATTAATTTCACCTGTCGAAAAGTTATTGTCTGTGAGAGAGACATTGACCCCGGCCCGTTTTATATTAGATTGTATTACCTACATAGGTATAGTTACTCGCTCATTGATTTTTATTCCTATAAGTATAAAAGAGTTTTTCCACCCTGGAAAATTTTCATTTACTCGTTTTTTAAATGATTGATCATCGCGAAATCGGAGAGAGAAGGAAGACATGATAGGAGAAAGCCAGACGTTCCGAGAATGAACGTTATTCGTTCAGGATAAAATCCGCCCCGGGCGGGAATCAAACCTGCGGCCTAGCGCTTACAAGGCAGACGCGCTACTAACTAAACTTTTCCAAGGGAAGTATTGTGCCTCTTACCCATCTGATGAAAAATTAAAATTGTTTGAAAAACTGAAAATGTCCCCAAAAGACTCCGATCTAACATGAACTGTTGCCTCACCAAGAATCACATCAGTTTGTTTTTCACGAAATTCCCCCATCGAATCCTGTACGTACATACTGTTGTCAGGGTTTCTCTATTATCATCAGAAGCATTCAGTAGCTTTTTATCCCCTACACTTGCACGTTGTTGTTTATGCGATTTCTTTCTATTCCTTCTGGCCAGATAAACATGTCGGAAGAAAAACGGCAAAGGTAACTAACTTCTAACTTTATCTCGGGGATTAAATAGAGGAAGATGAGGAGGAGAAAAGTGCATAAGTGAGAATGTAGGACAGTGGAGCGAAGAAACTAAAAGGGGAAAAAATATGTAGAGCAGAGATGAATAAAAGAAAATGAGCTCATATTATGGGAAGAGTTGAAATTAAATTTTATTCTGGTCGTTTATAACCAGCGGAAAATTTATTCTTTCGGTTCTAGGTTTCTACCTACTTTTTTTAGATTTCTTCATGTACTGATGGTGGAATAGCATAGTTTTCATGCATTTTGATTTATTAAATTCATAAATAATCTTATCATTACTTATTTATATCAGTAGCAGTAGATTGGTAGAAGTTCTTTCTTTTAAATGTCAGGGTCTCACGGCAGGGTCTCATGTTTTATACCCAAACAGGGGGGTAAATGGCAGGGTCTCATTTTCATATTTTTTATATATTTTTTCCTTGTTTCAAAATATTACCTAAATCCAGTTTGATAAAGTTTGATTTTGTGGCCATCGAATTTAATTTGCCCCCGGAAACAGACCAAGGAAAAGGGGAATATAAAAACTCCCCTAAACGTTCAGGGATCGAGAGGGCATTTCAATGTCTATGCAGGATCTCCCTTTTCCTCTCTTCATTAAGTTCATTTTCCTCCCTCATTCTTCGGAAGAACGCCCATTCGGTCCCATGACCTTTTTTCTTAAAGTAGTCGACTACCAATTGGGTCCCGGGCTTACTACCAATTGGGTCCCGTATACCTGTAATTCTGAAAATTAACTTTATTAAAACGGGGGGATTTTCTTCTTTTTTCGCCTCATAATCTTCTTCTTCTTTTTTTCGCCTCATAAGTCCAAGTCAAGTGAAGACATAGTATATTCAATTCTAACTCTCGTTAATCTTCTTCTTGTTCTCCTTTCTCCTTTCTTCTTCTTCTTCTTCTTCTTCTTCTTCTTCTTCTTCTTCTTCTTCTTCTTCTTCTTCTTCTCCTCCTCCTCCTCCTTTTCCTTCTCCTTCTCCTCCTCCTCTTCCTCCTCCTTCTTCTTCTTCCTCCTAAAAAATCGAAACAAAATTTTCAATGACGCGGGAGTTGAAAAAAAGTTAAAAATTTATTTGAAAACATTCTTTTGCTCTTGATAAATTTGAATTTGAAATCTTTTGCTACCTGCAGAGAAATGTCATTTTCTATTTTGCATAGTAAAAGTTCGTGAAGGAAACGTCTCTCCTACAAGTTATATCAAGATTCTTTTCATTTTATATGCATTTTTTCATTTTTATCAAAACAAGAAAGTGTTTCATCAGTCTGCAAAATCTTGGAAATGTTGCAAGGACCAAGTTTTCAAAGAGATATTATCATAGATATTATACAAGCGTTAAACATAAATCACTGTTATTAAAGGCTTTCAATAAATAAATAATGGGATAGGTTACTACAGGTACATATTATAATGTAGACAACCGCAACCCATTTACTCCATATGGGATAAGAGAATAATATAGGTAACCCATAGCTTCATATGGGATAGTAATGGGTTTATAGGCATAGATGAACTTTGAACTATGCGATATGAAGCTCATGGTATTATACGTACAGGATGACAAATTTCAAATTATCTATGAGATATTTATCAGTTTCCTGCAGTTACATTAGGTCCTGTCGCTGGGGGACATTAAACTGAGAATTTGCCTGTCAAACCATAGACAGTAAAATATTGGCTATGAGCAATGAGCATACACTCATCTCAAAGAAGATTTTACATCGTGATTGTCCCATAAGGAAATAAGTAAAACCGAACACCCATGAAAAGTAAAGTGCTCAAAAGGGTCTTTCTTACCTAGAAGAGTAACTTACCTAGAAGAGTAAGTAGAAGAGTAACAACACTTCAGACATTTCCGACAAATTTTGTATTTTGCTTCCTATGTTAAGTAATGGTAGTATGTCGGAAGTGTTGGACTAACCCTATAATAACACTAATCACTACTCTAATTGTGAAAACGCCTTTTTGCGATTAACCTAACCTTATAATAACACTGGTCACTGCTCATTTGTGCCAGTTCTTTTGGTAGCGATCACTCTAAAGTTTTAGACGATAGTGCTTGTGATGTTTTGATAGAAAGAAGAAAAAAAATCAAGTACCTATCAATTTAAGTGTGGGACCCAATTGGTACTTAGACCCTCTCATCCCGGGACCCAATTGGTAGCAGAAAACAGGTTTTGGGACCGAATCGGTTTCCTCCCCATTCTTCTTCTTTTTTTCTCTCCCATTCTCTCTCTCTCTCCCTTTTTTCCCTGGGAAAAATCTCGAGCACCATAGCACGTACAAAGTACACTGGACGTGAGAGTGGTTGAATGGTATTGTTTTAACATCAGACGATAGTGCTTGTGATGTTTTGATAGAAAGAAGAAAAAAAATCAAGTAACTATCAATTTAAGTGTGGGACCCAATTGCTACTTAGACCCTCTCATCCCGGGACCCAATTGGCAGCAGAAAACAGGTTTTGGGACCGAATCGGTTTCCTCCCCATTCATTCTTCTTCTTTTTTTTTTCTCTCCCATTCTCTCTCTCCCTTTTTTTCCCTGGGAAAAATCTCGAGCACCATAGCACGTACAAAGTACACTGGACGTGAGAGTGGTTGAATGGTATTGTTTTAACATCATGTTTATTATGACAGTGGATAGCGGCTATAAAACTCTGCCCAGAGGGCTGATAGCATGAGGGCTGATGGCAGAGGAGAGGGCTGGTAATGTGAGAGTGGGTTGGGTATAAACTTACAGTGGGAGAAGAATTGCTATGAAGGTTTCAATTAATTTACCGGGTCTAAAATCCCGTGTTAAAGTGTTTGTTAAACTCTACGCGTGCTCGGAGACTGTTAGCATACTCAGAAGTTAAGAGGCAGTTTAACATGGTGTTGTAGAGTCAGTGTTATCTGATAAATGTCGGATATACAAAGTTATTTCTCTCAAAATCAATGTCTACCTTCTAAATGGAGTGGAAATCCGCTCTATGAGGTTTGAGCTCGTCACTTCCCTCTATAAGATAGTACTCAAATGCTCTCCGCTCTATGTTGGTCACTTCCCTCTATAAGTACTCGATGCTCTGTTCAGCCTAAGGGTGAAAGGGAGAACGATTTTAGAGATATGTCTATCTCTAGATAGAAAGTATCTCATGAAAAACAAGGAAGACACTTTGAATAATAAAAGCATAGAAGGTCAAAAGCTGAGTGAAGAACTTATACTGCACCAGAATTTCCGTCAAGAAAAACGCGCAACTTGGAACAACTTTGCAAGAATTAATTTTAATAAAACATAATTATATCTCTTGTGTCTCGGAAGACATGGGCAAATTTTACTATGCCAGAAAAGTTAAAACGAAGGAATATGTCATTTTTACGTCTTCTATTTGAAACTTTTCTAACGTGGGAAGCGTGGAAAAAATAATTAATAGGTACGTCAGAAAGAAAAGATAGTAAAAGAAACAGATGCCTTTGTTATTATCAAGGAAAAAAAGTTGAGATAAGGAAGAAAGAAGATAATGATAAGAAGTAGGAGGAGAAAGGAGAAGAAGAAGAAGAAGAAGAAGAAGAAGAAGAAGAAGAAGAAGAAGAAGAAGAAGAAGAAGAAGAAAACAGAGATGTTGTTTATAACAAAAACAGTAATGTACTTCCTCCATTGAAAATATAAGGAAGTATGCAGGAGTGCCTGGTTTAAAGAAGGAAAAGGAAATAATATACCTAGGTACCTAGATACAGCTTCTAAATGTTCCTCCCGCAGGCGCTTTTAAGTGAAAAGTGCTGTTTTCTCGAAAAAATAAGAAAAGGAAATAATATACCTAGGTACCTAGATACAGCTTCTAAATGTTCCTCCCGCAGGCGCTTTTAAGTGAAAAGTGCTGTTTTCTCAATCCCAGCAAAGCTAGGGATAAGGATGTGTAGGTTTGGAAACCCTGTTGGGTTTCTGGGTAAAAATGTTTGTCCCACAGAATAGGTACTCGGCGATACCTACACACCGAGAAAAATCATTTTGAAATGGGAGCCATTACCTATATGGGAATATACCTACCTGTAACAGCAAAAATATTCAACATAATAGGTACGTACTTAGAACACCTTTGTGAAGTGATACAAAATCATCAAAATATGGGGTATGGATTTGTATGAATACCGTATAATTCTTTGAGTATGCAATATGCAACAACTATAACTGGTGGAGATGTCTGGACTACTTAGCTCGCTTAAATTTACCATAAAAAGGACCCAAAGTAAGATTCAATCATGAAAATAATAGTCCTCAGCTATGTTATTATCCTTATTATGTTTCAACTTTTAAATTGCTGAACATTTCCTACCTCATACTTCCTACTCTGGTAGAAGGATGAGGAAAGTAAAAAAAATCTGTTTCGATAGGTTGTACTTGTTAGGCCTCACAAGGAAATGTTAAATTAACCATATCTCTCACTGGAGACGTTCTTATTTACATTTCCAATTGCATTACTCCATCCATAATTCAAAACACTCGAACGTGATTTCCAAGGAACGGTAAAAAAAGGGGAACCGTTTCTGACAAATCTAAAAGAAATTGAATGAAGTAAATTCAATTGAGAAAAGTTAGTATTGAATTGAGGAACCATGGCGCTTCCTGCCTCGGTGGTGTAGTGGTCAAGGCGCTCGCTCTCTCTCTCCTTATTTGTTTCTCTCTCTCCCTCCATATTCGCTTCTTCTCTCTCTCTCTCTCTCTCTCTCTCTCTCCTTATTTACTACTCAAGAGGTAAATATACAACTCAAACAACTACTCAAGAGGTAAACCGTTTTGGCCTAATACATACACAGGTTTGGGTTCGATTCCCGGCTGGGTTAGATTTTTTTTTCTTTTGAAAGGGAGGTCTTATCGTTCCGAAACCGAAGAGAGAACGAGGGTGTGTGACGTAGGCGATGACGTGATAATTGTGCGCAAGCGTTTCTGCGGAATTTGACGTGAAATCTGACGTCACAACTATTTGAACTTTTTCATTAGAATGGCAATTAAAAATTGAATTTTCGACCTTTTAAAGTTACTTTTTCGGAGTTTTGACATCAGATTTGGATTTTTCACTACTTTTTACGTAAGTACTATTAAAGCACTATTATTGATTTTTGTCGATGGTGGCCATCGAATCCGGGACTTTCATATTGGTTCTCATTTCAGACAACAGATGGAGCTCGAGAAGTTACAGCAGAGGCATAGGGAAGAGATCGAGGCGCTGTGTCGTAACATAGGCATTGGCTGTGCGTTGCCCCCGCCCCCTCCTACCGTGTCCAGGCACACCCTGTATACGCTACAGTTCCCGCAGCAAGGTGAGTGACCCTGTTTATAACCCTTTCTTATCCAGTTTCAGGGCTGTTTGGTACGGATTGCCCTTGGCATTCGCCCTTTGATCGTAATTATTGTAAACAGGTAAACAAATTAATAAAGGTTGTCCCAATAAGAACGCAAGATTTGATTGTTTATAAAGCATGGTTCTCCGTGAAATAAAATGGACTTCTTTTCTTAGATGATTTGAGAAGTAAATATTCTGAAATTTTGTATGGAACAATAATTAGACAAATAACTTCCTCTACTTTGATGGTACATTCGTTTCCTTTTGACAAAATTTTCGATGATAAATTCGAGGAAATCAGGCTGTATCTCGTTGATGCAACTTTCAATTTCACCTTTCAATGCTTCAGTGCTTGTGGGTTTGATCTCGTTGATGCAACTTTCAATTTCACCTTTGAATGCTTCAAAGCTTGTGGGTTTGTTGGTGTAAACCTGTGACTTTAGATACCCTCACAAAAAATAGTCTAGGGGGGTAAAATTACATGGTCATGGAGGCTTCGTCAGAAAAACGGAAAATGACACGATTACGACTAGGAAAATGCTCGCGCAAAAGTGTCGATTTTATTATGCTAACGCGTTGTTGAACAGTTTTAGACTCCATGATGACTAATTTTGATATGTTTACAATCAATCTGTCAAAGATTGGGTAAGATAAAACGAGGTACATATAACAAAGTTATGACCCTTTCAAATCTTGCGTTCTTATTGGACACCCTTTGTCAGGCGCTGCTTTGCAATACAATTAGGAACTAGTGCGACAAGATATGACCTTATTCTCTTTTTCTTCGCCTTTTCCCGTGTACAGACGGGGTCGGCGTTTTTCGTCAGCCTCTCAATCAGCCCTTTAACTAGGGTGATTGCTTTGGGCTGACATTTGGTTTTGGCTACAAATTTTACGAGTGGGGATGCCCTTAGCACTCAACCTTTGCTTTTTCTTTAGCAAGGGAAAAGATTTTTTCTTTTTTTAGAGTAGGTACCTACAAAAATTAAATTTCAACAGAACGAATTCATTTTTATTACATTAAAAAGAAGTAAAAAGTGGGTATTCGTCTGCCCTGCCCTAAAGTAAATAATAATAAAATCACAAAGAAAATTTCAAGTAGTGTGCCCTGAGCGGTGGTATTATTTTACAAAGAGTGCATTTTAAACCTTGCATTCTTCATAGTTAAATTGAACTTTTGTCTTATAGAGTTTTACGATGTACCTACCGTAATCCAAATCTCTTCTCAAAATTTAGGTGGAGCGTACCTTTCCAACTTTCACTACTTACTAAGTTTGACGAAAACTAACAAGTTTAATCTTACCACTATACTGAATTCACCTTTTCAATATTCCTATTTTAAACCTTGCATTCTTCATAGTTAAATTGAACTTTTGTCTTATAAAGTTTTACGATGTACCTACCGTAATCCAAATCTCTTCTCAAAATTTAGGTGGAGTTCTTTCCTTTCCAACTTTCACTACTTACTAAGTTTGACGAAAACTAACAAGTTTAATCTTACCACTATACTGAATTCACCTTTTCAATATTCCAAACTTAACTTTTTACTCTATTTTCGCGCTTCATTCTGAAGCAAATCTCCTAGGAATTTGGCAGGAAATACAGGCATTGTTAACGTTATTAAATAAATAATGTTCTTAAAGTTTGGCATACACTCTACGATTTTCCTTACCTTATAATTATTATCCTTGTTAATTTCTAATAATTGTCTTCATAATAATTTAATTAAACTTGTTCATTTCTATCATCTTCCTCGTTCATTTTCAATATCTCAATACCTACATATTTTCCGTGTTCATTTCTAATACTACGAGTACATGATTGTTGTTCTTGTTCATTTCTAATTTCTCGTTTTTCCGTGTTCATTTCAATATCACATTTTCCCTTGTTCATTTTCAATATCTCATTTTATCTTTGTTCATTTCTAATACTTCACAACAGTTCATATTGTTCTTTTTAATTTTTAACTTCTCATTTTTCCTTGTAATCAATCCTTGTTCATTTCTAATACTTCATATTTTTCTTGTTCATTTTCATATTTTCCTTGTCAACATCTCATATATCCCGTGTTCATTTCAGATTCCTGGCCAATCTCGTGGCGGTGTTTGGTGAATACGACATCAGCGGTGAGCTCGAAGCCAAACGTTCCATCAGCAAAAACGTTCGCCGTGTCATAGTTCACCGTCAGTACGATGCAGCCACGTTTGAGAATGACATAGCGCTGTTAGAACTGGAGACTCCGATTGCTTACGATAGTCATATTGTGCCCATCTGTATGCCGAAGGATGACGATGACTTCACGGGCAGAGTAGCGACTGTGAGCGGCTGGGGGCGACTCAAATACGGTGAGTGAAGATGGCTAGAGGATGGAAAACGGTCCAGTATTATCTAGTGAAGAGGCTGCTCAGATTATCTGAGACTAGATATCCAAGCATTTTCCCCTGAACACTAAAAGCCCAAAGTGGCTGAGGTGTAAGGCAACGTTAATCTTGAGGCAAAATGCTATACGAATAAAAATATGTTCACAAAAGTCAGCCTTCCAATGAACAAGAAAGTCATTTGTAAGACAGACCTGCTAGGTTATATATTATGTCTAAGTGATATTGGTCTTTTACCTATGTCTTGTCTTTTTGTTGGAATCTCAACCAGCTAGCAGCTCTTCAATTTTATAATCCTCACGAGGCTTAGTGTACCCCGAGAAAACCAGAACCTGCATTCAACAAAAGACTTTTGCTAAAGTAGACTTTGAAAAAAAAAGTAAAAGAGCCGAGGTTTTCTAAAACTCGGCAGTTTTGGAATGATTTCGAAAATACACCACTGAAGTCGATAGATACCCTGTATTCCTACATTGTGATTAGCCTGTACTTTCATCGAATGCATACAAATTTCTTTCTTAATATTTTTTATTTGTGCTAGGGCGCTGTACTTGAAATGCAGGTAGGATCAATTCGATCAATGATCCTAATATTTTTTACATCGGTAGTTTCTCTAAAGATCGCCACAATAACTCTGTGACTGAATTCTAGGACTCTAATGGTGGATTTCACCAACCTTCTTTCCAGCCTCAAACAGCCCGTTAGCTTAACAGCCCTGTTAAGCCAATACAAATTAAATGGAACTTGACTGGCTGTTAGCTTAACAGGAGTTCTAATGACTGAAGAGATATTGGTGAAATCCAACATAAGAGTAATTAATTCGCTGGTCGTTCCGTAAACAAAAGCTGACTAGTTTCTTCTTACAAACTTCCCTGGACACAATGCCTACAAGACATTATTTACATATTTTTTATGCCTATCTATCACAGGTTGCTGATGTATTGACATTCATTTATTTTATTTTTGCTCCAAAAGCTCATGGCCCTATCATTACATATTTTGTGAAATCAGACTTATAGCATGATAAGAAAGCGTTTCCAAAACCTCAAAATTTGGTCTTAGCAGCTTTAATTTCCATACGGACGAATAAAATTATTCCACACTCGGTCGATGTACATACCCGAGTCACATTTATCGCGAGCTCTATCCACATTGTTGACGTATTTTCCCTCTCTGTCGGGCAGGTGGTGGTGTTCCCAGCGTCCTGCAAGAAGTCCAGGTTCCTGTAATCGAGAATAATGTCTGCCAGGAGATGTTCCAGACTGCAGGACATGCCAAAACGATAATCAATAGCTTCCTGTGTGCAGGCTATGCCAACGGACAACGGGATTCCTGTGAGGTAAGCTCCGTCTGACCTTTGGTCTACAGGGTTCAACAAAAATTCTTACCAAGGGGAAGAAGAAAGTTATCCTGGTTTCGGGATCTTATAGAAAATGGTTTGCACAATCTTCAGAACAGTTACTCAGAATAGAGGACAAGTGGTAATCATGATTGTCAACGGTCAGTAGGACACGGTGCTACAAGAAGAAGTCAGACTATTTTTTTTTTTTTTTTTTTTTAAAGGGGTTTTTTAGGGGAACTGGTAACCCAATTAATTCTCCATTATATAATATCATGTACAAATTCATTATCTCGGAATTAAATTTTAAAAACTCATATAATTAACGGCTAAAATGGCGTTGAAAATGAGTAATCCCCGCCATTACTCATTTTTCCCAACACATCACCTTTTGCTAATTTGATTTTCCAAGCTTTTAACACACCTACATTAACGAACTCACATTGTTTCGAGTTACTATCATGATGGAAATCACTAATATGATGGTAATTTACTAAGAGCATGATGAAAAGAGGGGGAGGGATGAACTGAAAATTTTCGTTAATTAATTAGATGATAAACTGAAGATTAACTTTATTAAAACGGAGGGATTTTCTTCTTTTTTCGCCTCATAATCTTCTTCTTCTTCTTCTTCTTCTTCTTCTTCTTCTTCTTCTTCTTCTTCTTCTTCTTCTTCTTTTTTTCGCCTCATAAGTCCAAGTCAAGTGAAGACATAGTATATTCAATTCTACCTCTCGTTAATCTTCTTCTTGTTCTCCTTTCTTCTTCTTCTTCTTCTTCTTCTTCTTCTTCTTCTTCTTCTTCTTCTCCTCCTTTTCCTTCTCCTCCTCCTCCTCTTCCTCCTCGTTCTTCTTCTTCCTCCTAAAAAATCGAAACAAAATTTTCAATGACACGGGAGTTGAAAAAAAGTTAAAAATTTACTTGAAAACATTCTTTTGCTCTTGATAAATTTGAATTTGAAATCTTTTGCTACCTGCAGAGAAATGCCATTTTCTATTTTGCATAGTAAAAGTTCGTGAAGGAAACGTCTCTCCTACAAGTTATCTCAAGATTCTTTTAATGTTATATGTATTTTTTTCATTTTTATCAAAAAAAGAAAGTGTTTCATCAGTCTGCAAAATCTTGGAAATGTTGCAAGGACCAAGTTTTCAAACAGATATTATCATAGATATTATACAAGCGTAAACATAAATCACTGTTATTTTTATTTATTTTTTTTTTTTTTAATGTGTTTTATTTAAAGAGGAGGTTAACAATTAGAGTCCTATTCCTCTTCACTGTTATTAAAGGCTTTCAATAAATAAATAATGGGATAGGTTACTACAGGTACATATTATAATGTAGACAACCCATTTACTCCATATGGGATAAGAGAATAATATAGGTAACCCATAGCTTCATATGGGATAGTAATGGGTTTATAGGCATAGATGCAACAATATTACAAAGTTCTTTTTTCTGTTGATCACAAGTAGAAGAAATGATTCTGCTTTATTCGTACTTAATACATCAAATTTTCCGAGATTTTTCCATACAATCACCAAAATTTTCGGTACTTATTCAGAAGCTATGACAGTGAAAAAGAAAGCTCCCTTTTGTGTTCAACCTAACCCTATAATAACACTATATAATTTTCCGAGATTTTTCCATACAAGCACCAAAATTTTCGGTACTTATTCAGAAGCTATGACAGTGAAAAAGAAAGCTCCCTTTTGTGTTCAACCTAACCCTATAATAACACTAAATCTTCTACCTATAGTGTTCATACTTTATTATTTCAAAGCAAACTTAAACACAGACACAAAATCATCGCGTGAAACAGAAAATATAGGACAGAGTCTCAAATCGTCGAAAGTGTGTGCAAGAATCTAACCCAGATATATCAGAGAGCCAGTGGTTTATGTAGGTACTTGAATGATTCAATAAAAGAAATTTTGTTGGGTTGATTAGAATATTTCCTACACACCACATTGCATACACAAGTAAATAAACGGCATTCATACAAATTATTTTTGAAAATTGAAACAGGAGCTAAGAGCAGAGTAGGAATTATTGGGATTATTTTTTTTATTATTGTAAAGTAACGGTTTTTATTCCTTGAGATGCGAACACTGCGAGCAGACTACAAAAAAATGCAAACAATTTCCTTTCAAAAGTTTTGAGTCAGCCGACAGTATAAATAAGGTATATTAAATTAAATTAATTATTTAATTCAAAGAGTAGACATTTTTCTTCGCCAAATATTGAGGGCTATAAAAAAAAAATCTCAAGAATGTCAGCCTCAAAAAAGGTGTCTGGATTTTTCTGACAAAATTAGTGATCCCCAGGGATTTTCCAAACAAAATTAGTGATCCCCAGGGATTACCTGACAATCTAGCGTTGCGTTGGTTTGTACCTAGTAAGAAAGTGTCAATTTTCAATCCAAGTCGTGTACTCTTGTGGTTTGCCACCTAGGAAATTCCAAGTCCTTACAGCTCAGGACTATATGGAGTCATGGGATACTAATGATTTATATTGGTTGCTATTTTTTTTTTACGATGCCAACTTTCTCCATTAGATAGTTCGCAGAAATTTGATCCGAATCTTGACAATAGACAATAGGAGAGTTTCTAATGCCCCAGGGATTACCTGACAATCTAGCGCTGCGTTGGTTTGTACCTGGTAAGAAAGTGTCAATTTTCAATCCAAGTCGTGTACTCTTGTTGTTTGCCACCTAGGAAGTTCCAAGTCCTTACAGCTCAGAACTATACGGAGTCTTTGGATACTAATGATTTATATTGGTTGCTATTTTTTTACGATGCCAACTTTCTCCATTAGATAGTTCGCAGAAATTTGATCCGAATCTTGACAATAGACAATAGGAGAGTTTCTAATGATGATAACTCGTAACACACAGCTCTATGAAAGTTATCAGTTTGAACGCTCTATTGTTCTGGGTAATAATGTTCTGTGGACTTTCAGTTCTAAATGAGAATATCTCTCAAAGGCGACATAAATGATCCCATAGTTATCATTTATAATGGGGTACGATATCCCACAGTATTGTAAGTCCATTATCACATAATATGATTATCTTGACAGCAACATGGATTATTTAGGAAAGTCTAAATTCTAGAATTATCTACTTGAGAAAATTAAAGTGAGTAGGTATTCTACGATATCCCAGAGTATTGTAAGTCCATTATCACATAGTATGATTATCTTGACAGCAACATGGATTATTTAGGAAAGTCTAAATTCTAGAATTATCTACTTGAGAAAATTAAAGTGAGTAGGTATTTCTAAAGCCAACAATTTGTTATCGAACTAGATACCCTAAGAAAGAGCATACTTAAAAACCGTCTGTAGTCTACACTAAAAATTTGGTGTAGGCGTGGATACCTCTGTTTAATAAACAAACAACACAAACAAACAAATAAAATACCTAAATAAATAAATAAAACAATGAAAACAAGTAAAAAGAAGTTCAAAATAAAAGGCAATGGAAAATGGCGTTTTCTGTAAAGTTCATTACAATATAAATTGCCAATTTGACACAATAACAAAAGTGAGACTTGTTTTCCAATCCCAACCTAATCTAAACAACAGTTCAAAAACAAACCTAACAACTTTAACGACATTTGCCATCTTTTTTACTTCTTTCTTAATATTTTTTATTTGTGTTAGGGCGCTGTACTTGAAATGCAGGTTAGGATCAATTCGATCAATGATCCTAATATTTTTTACATCGGTAGTTTCTCTAAAGATCGCCACAATAACTCTGTGACTGAATTCTAGGACTCTAAGAGTAATTAATTCGCTGGTCGATCCGTAAACAAAAGCTGACTAGTTTCTTCTTACAAACTGCCCTGGACACAATGCCTACAAGACATTATTTACATATTTTTTATGCCTATCTTTCACAGGTTGCTGATGTATTAACATTCATTTATTTTATTTTTGCTCCTAAAGCTCATGGCCCTATCATTACATATTTTGTGAAATCAGACTTATAGAATGATAAGAAAGCGTTTCCAAAACCTCAAAAATTGGTCTTAGCAGCTTTAATTTCCATACCGAATAAAATTATTCCACACTCGGTCGATGTGCATACCCGAGTCACATTTATCGCGAGCTCTATCCACATTGTTGACGTATTTTCCCTCTCTGTCGGGCAGGTGGTGGTGTTCCCAGCGTCTGTTTTCTCAAGTTCAACTTTGCTAGCACTTTGGTCATTTAATGTCTGTTCTGCTTTATGATCCACTGACTACCTTGATTCCTATCTACTTTTTCCAATTTGTTTAAGTAGCTATAATAGTAGAAACCTTTGCTCAATGAACAATGCCCTCCTGAGGTCCTGGTTCAATTCTTTATTCGACCCAACGGAGTCTTTATTCAATTGTTCCGCACTTTATTCAATTGTTACTCCACGCTATAATAGTAGAAACCTTTGCTCAATGAACATTGCCCTCCTGAGGTCCTGGTTCAATTCTTTATTCGACCCAACGGAGTCTTTATTCAATTGTTCCGCACTTTATTCAATTGTTACTCCACCATTTGAACATTATTTAACATTTATTGACTTCGGTTAAGCATTTGATTTGTTTTACTTTCCAGGGTGACAGCGGTGGTCCTCTAATGATAGAACGTGAGGATGGTCATTGGGTACTAGCGGGAACGGTATCCCACGGGATCAAATGTGCGGCACCCTACCTACCTGGTGTCTATATGAGAACGACCTACTACAAACCTTGGCTACAGACCATCACTGGGGTACAATAATGAGGTCAGGTTTGGTATCTTGACAAGTGAAAACTAAAATTTTTAACCTCAGAACTTAACCAGTTTGATCAACGTTTCCAATACTTTTGTACATCATTATTTATTTATTCTAGACAATTTGTTTCTCAAAGGACACATCATTTCACAAATGGTTTATTTATTTTTTTGTAAATAGCATTTGTTAATACAATAATATCTATCATATAGGTATTTTTTCCAATGGTAACAAAATTATCCAAACATTCTGTGTAGTTTTTGTCGCAATTAGTCTATCTCCGTAGGTGTATTATGTATTAAGCGAAAGATCATCTCTTCATCTATTGCAACAAAACAAACAATTTATTTACGAATTTGTGCCCTCAAAATTACAGAACAGTTAAATATTCAAATGAATAATTCATCGAGAATGAGCAAACAGAAGGATTAATTAACCATATTACATCAAACATGACTAGTTTGTTGTTTTACAAGAGGTACCACAAAGCACGAAAACTCCCCATAGGAATCGAAAAACAGTGTGCAAATGAAATACTTCGGGTTTTGCTAACAAATTACTCTTCTAATTACTTTTCCCCCCACCCTCCTCTCTCGGATTGTGCAAGGGAATTTTAAATGTATACTCTCTTGCATTTACATAACGATCTATCACTTTAATAACTTGTTTAGAACTTCGAGGAGTAGTTCCTCGTTGAACAAAGTTGTGAAACTTGATTATTTATAGTTTATTTCTATCTTGGAGACTTCTTTGATACAGATATACAAAATACAACTTATCGTTCCTGAAACTTGGCGTATTTCTCAATTTTCAGTCTCTGCTTTTGACAATAACCTCCTCTTCTCGTTCCTACCCTGGCAGTCTAAATAAAGTTATGTGTCACTTGTAAATAGGGTAGTATTCTGAGGGATATGAATAGGGTAGTATTCTGAGGGATATGAAAAATGTTCTCATAAATCATAAGAGTGACATACATCTGCTTTTTCAAGTACCTATAACTACTATAGTCTAAATAAAGTTATGTGTAACTTGTAAATAGGGTAGTATTCTGAGGGATATGAAAAATGTTCTCATAAATCATAAGAGTGACATACATCTGCTTTTTCAAGTACCTATAACTACCTAACTAGAGCACTAGAACTCAAATCAATGGGGCTTTTCTCAATATCTTCATAGAAGCTCACTCCATTTCCACCTTTTCCCCTCTTCTCTCGTTCCTAGTATCACTTTTTCAGCTTTTTTTATACCTCTTATTTCTCCACCTTCCCCTTATTCTCCCTCCTTTCCTCTTTTTTGCCATCTTTCATTTCTGCTTTTCTTTAAGAAGCATTAAGGAGAAAGCCCTTGACTTTTTACTTCCCACATAGGTAACTTATAATGTAATAATTAATAAAGTAACTTTTTGCTTGTAGTCCACCTTTTCCACTCTTCTCTCGTTCCTAGTATCACTTTTTCAGCTTTTTTTTATACCTCTTATTTCTCCACCTTCCTCTTATTTATCCACCTTCCCCTTATTCTCCCTCCTTTCCTCTTTTTTGCCATCTTTCACTTCTGCTTTTCTTTAAGAAGCATTAAGGAGAAAGCCCTTGACTTTTTTCTTCCCACATAGGTACCTTATAATGTAATAATTAATAAAGTAACTTTTTGCTTGTACTGCTCAAATAAATTATTCAAATGCTAGGCACTTAACTCCGCACAAACTAAGACGTCAAAGCCGCTTTACTTCAGTAGTTTTGAGAAGGTTTAAAGTTTTTTTTTTTTCCTTTACTAAAAATTGAATAATTTTATTTACAAATTGAATAATTTTATCTACAAATTGAATAATGTTATCTAGAAATTGAATAATTTTATCTACTCGAACAAAATAATTATCTCTTACCATAGCCACATTTGGAACCTACTCGAATATGTGTTTCTCATGAAAATTTTGGATCAGAAATGATCAGAAAATTTCGAAAAAATTACAGTCGCTCAGAAACGCGTAATGGGAGATGGTGATTTTTCAATATTATTTTCAGAACTAACAACTAAACCAACAAAACCATATTTCATCCCACATACATTCGTCGAGACTGAAATATTCATTTTCCACTATTTTAATCATAGAGAAATAAGTTTGCATTCAACTTTTCTGTTTATCTTGACTTTCTCTTCCAAGCGACCATTAACTTTTCTCCACGCTGTGAAATTTACAGAAGATAAATAGAAACTAAAAATAATATAATTTATAACTTCCCCCAGTATGATTCCGCTTGAAATTAGCAACTTGGCATTTTCCGTTTGGAGCTCTTTCTAAATTTTCCATGCTCTATGAAATTTGAAAACTACAGGACAAATTTCATCTATGCCATATTTTATTATTGTCATTTATTTTTAAAAACTAAATGATAGTAATTATTAACACTGTAAACCATTGAAGGTTAGGATGTAAATTTTGCTTAGGTGTAGACTGTAGAATAATTGAACGCAGTTCACAAAATAATACGATCGTTCATGTCACGAAATTTAAATGTCGGTGAAAGACAAACTTCTCTACTAACAACGAACGAAACTTTGTTTTTCTGTACATCATGAATAATGTACCAATTGTAATGTTTTTCCAAACATAAACAAAATCGGTAAAAAAAGAAAAGTTTCAATCTTTCATTTGCTTTCTTTGGTAGCATTATTTTAATTAAAGGGAATTTCATGATAACAAAGTTGTAACATGGTTATTTGTTTATCTTGTATACAAGCGTAAACCTTGAAGGTAATATGTGTTATCATGTTATCAACTCCCCACTCTTGATTCATCTAGGTACAGATTGAAAATCTACATAGGTACCGCTACCCACTGAAAAGAAAAAAAAAATCATGCATGTTTGATTTTGCATATTTATGTTGTTTACATAGGTTTATAAGGGGAATCTAGACAAGACTAGACGTTGTTTTCGTTATATTGGAAACACATACGAGACTTCGATACCTTGTTGATATGCTTGCCCCAAGATATGTTAGCAACAATGTTGTGATGTAACAAGTGATTTTTTCACCCCCTTATCTACTACATATTACGTAAACGTCCAAAATTTATGATAGGATATCATATTGCCAATATGTATGTACAATCGTACATATGTAGGTACATGTTTCAAGTGAATCGCCTCTAGTAAAAGTGGCTGAAAAGTTCGATTCAATTGACCCATACAAACAGACCCATAAAACAAACAACATAAAACCTTGTAAAAATAATTCTTTCTTCCTTACAGAGTGTTTCCTCTTCTTCTTCTTCTTCTTCTTCTTCTTCTTCTTCTTCTTCTTCTTCTTCTTCTTCTTTTTCTGTTTTGCAATAAAAGCTCTAACTCGTGGCTCTTGAAACAACAAAGCTGAGGATACCTACAATAATGTTATTATTAAACGCACACGAGTATTTTCGCAATCGCTTACACCACTTCTAGTCCAATGATATAAGTTCATCCCTTTCTTTTACGAAGATAAGCTTTTTTTCCTCGTGCCTTTCCCCCTCCCCCCTTCCCTATCTCTCTCTTCCTGTTTTCTCTCTCTCTCTCTCTCTCTCTCTCTCTCTCTCTCTCTCTCTCTCTCTCTCTCTCAAGGTAAAGGGATAACAAATTGAATTCCGTGCAGACCGTAATGGTTCGGTGGGCAGACGATAAATTCGATAACATCCTCCCAATAGGCTTATAGGCTAGCGTATTTCCTATCGAAAGCTTTCTGTACTTGGAGGTAATCCTGTTCTAAGAAATTACCTTGTGTTTCGAGGTTTGTTGAGATTTTGCTGCCTTTTGGTTTTCGAATAGCAGATGAGAATGGCCTGAAGGAAACTGCAGGATACCTTTGTTGCTGTTTCGGTTACATGATATTAGTTTGTTTTATGAAGGATACATCCTTTGAAATTGCTGAAGACTTTTCAAATTGTAGGTCAGAATAGGGTCCTTTCAAGGTTCAACTTCGAGGCTTCCATAGAATTCTTGACAACATGCATTTTTATGCTATGAGTGAAGTATTTATTATGCTGATGATGAAATTATTATTTCCTAATTTATTTTAACTTTTTTCAAAGACTCTTTTCAATGTTTACTTTACTCTGTAGCGTGTAGTCCAGAAGGAATATTGAAAAAGGTTTTTTCATAAATATTTTCTTCCATCTTCCAGATTGATGTGTTAGCTGGAAGCTTTTATTTACTGTGTAAATGTACCTAATTATTTTTCATACATGTCAATTTATTGACAAACTTATTATAAACATATTTTTTTATTTTAAGAAATTTCTATAATTTTGCCATGATTTTTATAAAATTTATATCACCAATTTGTATTTACTGTGTAGCTATCTTTGTATAATTTGTAAATTGTTTCGATATTTTATTTCCCTATTTATTAATAAATATTAGTACCTTTTATGAGAGGAAAGGTCGAACGAAGAAATTCACATTCCTAGAAAGCTATATGTTAGAGTCAAGGAGGACATTTTTAGTTGACAGAAATAATAAAAAAATTGAAAAGATAAACAAAAATCTAGAAGAGGAAGTTATTTTAGTAACCGGAACACGTAAAGTTTCATTTTCTCAAAGAAATGAACACATGTGAAACATCTACTCCAGAGAAAAAATATTTAATTCCTTCGGAAAGTTTACTTTCAAGCTAATAAATTCTCGTATAATAGCTATACGGACATGCTTCTATTGCAATGTTTTCTCAAGTAGGTACCTACCTAGTACAATGTACAATACATAACATTACTCTTACAGTAGAAAAGTTACTGTATTTTTACTTGTATTTTATCTTTTCCAACCTAATACGTACATTAGTCTAAAAGATTTGAGAATACTGGTAAAATATCCAACGAAAGAATTAATGATAAGTACTTACTCCTTCTTTTCGATAGAAAGTGAATTGTTCTTTTGTTTACTAGACATTTATTTACACTTGTACATTGTTATACGATATCAATATGTAAAATTTCATAATACATAAAAAAAAAAACATTATTATATTTATTTTATGAGTACCTACCTAATATAGTTTTGTTTTTATTTGAATTAAATAGAATGTTCAGTTAGGTATATCTTTAGATTTTTAGACTCTTGAGATGCTATAGCAAGTAGGGATCCACCTCGCCAAACCAACATGGTAGTTCATTATTTTTCTAATACTTGGGGGGAAAATGGAAAAAAAGGAAACTAAAATTATATATACAATTGGGCTGCCTGGAAAGGACTGACGAGATACGCCGAACCTATTTAAATAATAAAAGGCGAGCAAGAAATATTACCTATGTATAAACTTTTTGATTAGTTAAAAGTTGCTCACTAGATAGTTACCAGCACTCTGAATTTTTCCAATCAGAATTTCAGCTGACAGCTGTGACAAGTGAATGGTGATTACAGGTTTGGAGTGAAATTCTCTCTTCGTCCCTCAGGATTCATCATATTCGATGACAGTGTTTCATGTTGCACAATATTTCTGTGCAATTTCTCAGCATGAATATTTCAACTGTTGGCATTGATGTAAAATGGAGCGGGTTTGATGGCCAAATCAATATGTCTCCTGTAATATTCCAGACAGGACTTTGATATCCCTCCTGAGGTGTTGGGAGAAGTCTAGGGGAGGATTGACTGGCTTAGGGGATAGACTGAGAGGGAAATTTGTAGTGTGAGGGGAATGCGAGGGAGGATGAGAGTGTTTGTAGAAGGAAATATCCATGATGAAGGTTCAGAACAAACTAATTTAGAATTCTGTTAGCATGTAACGATTGTCCATCAAGCTATATCTTACCGCAGTTTAGCGAAAATCGAAGGAAAATGAAAACATTGTTTTTTCTTAACGTTTCGCCAGAAACTGTGTTGTTCGTTTACCAGATGCTTGGATTACATTTGACCTTTCATTTCTATGTCACAAGGAGAAAAACTCTCGCGGGGGGGAAATCCCCTTATTTTCATTTTGAGTGGGTGTTACACAAATCATGACAATATCAACTGTTCCAGATCTCATTCCAGATAGGGATCTAAGTGCATTACGGGAAAGGTTGCTAGGGATTTAATTCCCACAAGACCACCACTTTGATGAAGTGCATTTCGCAACCTTTGATATTCGAAATGGAAATATTCATCCACTCAACTAACGCTTGGCGCTTGCTTTCATGTTGATTAAATTTTAAAAATAGCTTGTTCTCCGAACGAACAAAATTGTCTTTGTGTCTCCTTTCTTATTCGCTTCCTCTCTCTCTCTCTCTCTCTCTCCCTCCATATTCGCTTCCTCTCTCTCTCTCTCTCTCCCTCCCTCCATATTCGCTTCTCTCTCTCTCTCTCCTTATTTGTTTCTCTCTCTCCCTCCATATTCGCTTCTTCTCTCTCTCTCTCTCTCTCTTTTTGGTATTTTTCCTTATCCCTAAGTATCATCAGTTTTTCCCGTAGGTTATCCAGTTGTCTCCTTAATTTCTTAAATTCCCTCCTTGATTATCTTTTTCCCTGTATTTCGTATTATACTCGTATTCCTTTTCATCCCGGTACTCTCCAAACTATCCTACACCCCTACCCCACTATTTTCCTGGTTCCCGTTGTTCCCGTTTTTCCCCATTTTTCTTCCTTGATCATCCCGGAATTTCCCACCTGTTTGGGCTAACCCATTATTATTGTCAGATGCCCACTCACTTTTTTACCACACAAAACAGTTTTTATTGGTATAATAAATTCCGAAGAGAAAATCTGAGGAAACAAAGAACAAAACATTTTGATATATTTTCATAAAAAACGCATCATTTCATACAGGAAAACATTGTTTTTATTTTTTAATATAGTTTGCTTGGATGTAATAAATTTTACCGTATTCAGTATTCTAGATACAGAAATAGTAGATAAGTTACTGCTTGCTTGTTTTCTATTCAGTAACTCTCATTCATTTGAAGACTAAGAATATATTTTCAAAATTATTTGTGATGAACTGTTGACTGTCGAACAAACACTAATTTATAACTCATATGAGGATAAGATAACTAAATATAAATCAGTTTCATGTTAAGCTGTCAGGGAATATCTTTGAAGCTTAGCATTTATTTACTAAGAGGTTGACACCATATTATTTTATTTACTGAATTCTTAAAAGGATTTTATTTTGGATAATTTTGTTACTTTTGCTAATTTTGATTTCTAAAAAAAGAATTCGCCATATTTATTAAATTCTAACCAAAGATGTAGCTTGATGAAGCTTGTTTCTTCTTTTCTTGTACCTCTTCATTTATGTTCTCTTCATTTTTTTATCTATTCTTCTCTGTTTTGTCTTGTAATGTTAATAATTTTGTCACGTCCTTGAAGAAACCAGCATTTGCAGATGTAAGAAGAAAATTTCCGCATCCGGCCTTTGCAATTTAAAAGGCAGGAAGCCAAAAGATGTCTGACTACCAGACATCCCTTTAGTTTATACCTATACCTTATAACTTTGATCCTGAACGAACTTTGACCTTAAAAAAAAAGGTTCAATTTCCATCCTCTGCATTAAAAAAATAGAGAGAATTCCAAACGTTTCATTTATTATTATTTTTTTTTCCTGCAAAAGAAGAAAAAAAACTTTCATACATTTAGCTGTACTTACCACCCATTGTCATATAGAACTTCCCACTTCTTTGTCGTCTATTGTTCATTGTTTTGTAACAAAACCTCAATACATTTTCTCTCATCTCTAGGAACAAGGGGAAAAAAGCCCGATGAGAAATCGCAAATGTTCCCACTCGAAAAAAAATCCTACCCTTTGTTTGAAATTTGAGAGATCCCAGCAAAGCTAGGGATAAGGATGAGTAGGTTTGGAAACCCTGTTGGGTTTCTGGGTAAAAAATTTTGTCCCACAGAATAGGTACTCGGCGATACCTACACACCGAGAAAAATCATTTTGAAATGGGAGCAATTACCTATCTGGGAATATACCTATAACAGCAAAAATATTCAACATAATAGGTAGGTACGTACTTAGAACACCTTTGTGAAATGATACAAAATCATCAAAATATGGGGTATGGATTTGTATGAATACCGTATAATTCTTTGAGTATGCAATATGCAACAACTATAACTTGGTGGAAATGTCTGGACTACTTAGCTAGCTTAAATTTACCATAAAAAGGACCCAAAGTAAGATTCAATCATGAAAATAATAGTCCTCAGCTATGTTATTATCCTTACTATGTTTCAACTTTTAAGTGGTTGGGTGGAAGAGCTCCTCTAGGAGAACCCTGCCACTCAAAAGAAAGAAAAAAAAATTGCTGAACATTTCCTACCTCATACTTCCTACTCTGGTAGAAGGATGAGGAAAGTAAAAAAAAAAAAAAATCTGTTTCGATAGGTTGTACTTGTTAGGCCTCACAAGGAAATGTTAAATTAACCATATCTCTCACTGGAGACGTTCTTATACTTATTTTCTACCTCCTCTCAGTTCTTCTCTTTGTTCATCTTATTTCTCGTAATTCTGTTTTGTTCGGTTTGTTTATTTGTTTATCCTGTTGGGATAGGACTGAAAAGTCCCTCTTTACCTGTATGATAGGAATAAGCATCATTCAATAGGATTACCTGTCGGTAGGAATAAGCATCATTCAATAGGATGAGGAAAGTCGTGTGATGTTCACACCAGATTTTTCACAATTTTTGTGGATATCACAGCATTACTAAGAGCCTCCTGTACAATTTCTGACATATCATTCAATTTTCTTTTTACTCTGGTAATGCCGCCACTGGTCGCTACCTCGATTAAAGTAGCTACTCAATTGTCCTCACGAGGCTGAGCACAGAGCCGAAAAAAACCTCGGCCCCGCCGGGAATCGAACCCGGACCTCCTGCGTGCAAAACACCCACTCGGCCACGGAGGAATCTTTATTTCTCATTTCAATGTCCCGCCTTGTCTAATTTCATGCTTTCCGGAACACTGCTATTCTCTTTCTTCTTCTTCTTCTTCTTCTTCTTCTTCTTCCTCTTCTTCGTCTTCTTCTTCATCTCCTTCTGCTTCGTCTTTCCTCTTATTAAAATTCTTCGTGCATGCATCTTCGTAAGTTGTTTTTCTTATGGCCCAATTTAATATCAGGTCTATCTTTCAGTCGTACAAAATTTCAATTCTTCCTTCCCCTTCTTCCTCCTTCTTCTTCTTCTTCTTCTTCGTCTTCCTCCTCCTCTTCCTTTTCTTTATTTTTCTTCATCTTTCCTGATGAACTCAAACTCAAATATTCTTCTCAACTTTTTTTCCCTCTTTTTTATCTTTAACTTTTTACTTCTATGTTGTTTTCTTCAAGAAATAGGTACTCTGTTTTATTATCATTTGCATAACTTTCTTGTGGCGATCTTTCTTTCTTCTTTTTATCGCCCATTTTATCTTACAGTTTTATTTTGTACTTATCAACTCTGAATAGCCCATCTTCCTGTAGTTTTATCTTGGTCTAACGGTTTACCTTTTTCTTGGAAATCTAGGCACCTAATTATTTATCCAAATCTGGTCGACCTATTATATATCAAATTAAAGGTCTTTTTATGAGGAACACGAAAGTGGTGGTGCAAATTTTGTCCAGAAAACCATAAAGCCAAAAAAAAAAAAAAATGGTTTTTGATGGATTTTTTTCATATTTTTTCACACAAATGAGCTCTGATCTTGAAATTTGTCGCGACGACCTATGAACTCAAAGCGAGAAAGTTTTAGATAACATTTCAGTGTTCACAGTTCACATTTCATAGTTCACACACTGATCGCTCTATCTCGAGAACCACAACACCTAGAAAGCTGAATTTAAGACCAGTTTTAGCGTCATCTATGTTAAGCTACGCCGAGAAAGGCCAATAAATGGATGGGTGACTTAAACATTATATTGGGAATAAAGGGAGGACGGGATCTAGTCTTGATTTTAAATCATTACATGAAAGTAAAATCAAAAAATCAAATCAAGAATAATAATGAACTGAATATTAACAAATCAGGTAGGTACATAGGTACTGATTTTCTCTAATCACGATCGAATAAATTACGGGCTGAAAAATTCCCGGAGGCACGGGCCCAGCTTTGTAAATAAATAAATAGTTTTATTAAATGTCAGGGATTGAATCAATTTTATCGACGTATTACCGTAATCCAAGAAAATTTCGTTAAGAACAACTACGTATAATTTTCTATTATTTGAACTTTTTTCTTCTTATTTTTTTTCCTCCTCCTCCTTCTCTTCTTCTACAACACCCACATTTTGTACCTTACTTTCTATTTTTTATGACACAAGTGCTATTTTATCTATCAAGTGCTGGGAGACAAAAGACGTTAAAATGGCCGGGATACGGAATATTTTGCCTGGTGAGATCTATTTTTACAATCCCTTGCCTCTATAAAACAGTTTTATTATCCTTTGGATGCATTAGTTTTGTTACATTACCTACATCTGAACTGGTGCACTAGAAAATAAAAAGTCCTTTAGACATGTTCAAAAGGAGTTTTCCTTATTTCGATAGGCACAACTTGTTTTTTTTTTTTTTTTTTTTTTTTTTTTTTTTATGCCTCGTAATAATATAAAATATAGACAATGTTAGTTCTGATAAAGAGAAAACATTACTAAATGCCTCCTTTGCAATCAATTTAAATATCGAACTAAATAAGGAAAGTAAAAGTAAAGGAAAGTACAAAAACAATAGGCAGGAGTACCTATAACAAATGTCGCCAATTCTGTACAAGACGGACGGTATTATTTCAGGAAAGTTCCCGTGACCTCGTTATTTTGTCAACCTGACTGTTCCCGTCTGCAAAGTTTATCTCCTTCCGTATTTTGTGCGGAGTTTATTTTGAGCACGTCTGTAAGTTTTATTAGATGATATTCTTATTGTTATTTATTTCGTCGTCTTTGTGTTGTGTCGCTCTTTTTATCACAAAGAAAATCCAATGGCTTCAGGTTTTGTCTAGCGTGTCCCTTTGTTTTTGTTGATTTGCTTGTTCCCGTCTTGCGCATTAGCTTGGTTCAAGTCTTGCATTTTCTTGTTTCTCGTCTTGCATCTGCTTTTTATTTGTTACCCGTCTGCCTTTGGTAACACTAGGGAAATAACTATTCGGTGCAGTACGAGTGAAGGCATTTTAGTTATTGGTTGATCACTGACTGTGGAATTTACTCAGAAAAAGGGCTCCTCCGGTAACACCAAAAGTATGGATCGGGCTCAAATCTATTAAAAAAGAAAGTATCAAATCAAATCATGGTATTTTTGTGTTAAAGCAGAGAGCTTTCTCACAACTTTGTGGGTATATCACAGTTTTACAAGTCTTTCATTTACTCAATCATCATATTTATTATCGCTCGTCTCTTCGACTTGTAATGCCGCCACTGGTCGTTACTCGATTAAAGTAGCTACTCAATTGTCCTCACGAGGCTGAGTGCACCCCGAACTCCAAGCACAGATCCGAAAAAAACCTCGGCCCCGCCGGGAATCGAACCCGGACCTCCTGCGTGCAAGCCTAGTGTGATACCCACTCGGCCAAGGAGGTTGCTTTTTAATGGAAATCTTTATTAAAAGGAATTCTGAATTTGATGGTTGGTTGCTATCAAATGCTAGGAATTGACTATCAGGTCATTTTTGATTTTGAATCCACAGATGATGACTTTATTGATGCTGCCCTCAAGGATAAATTCATCTCCAGGGAGTTCCAAATCTTCTCCAGTCTGGATTATTTGGCTTATTTGTTTCTCTCTCTCTTTCTCTCTCTCCCTCCATATTCGCTTCTCTCTCTCTCTCCTCTGAACAAGTACAGTTGAATTTTTAACGTTATCTGAAAAAATGCTGCGTACAGTATTTTTTTGTCACCCTGTACTACACCTTCAAACTAGGATAAGTATATAAAGTACATAGTTCTAGCTCAGGGACGCAACTCGGATGATAAATTTCAGAAATGGGACCCAAATCGGACGGACGCAACTCGTATATCACAGTTCGGGACTCGAGTCAGATCCCCCCAGATTATCACCTTTTTTTTTTTTTTTTTTAGTAGCTAACTTACAGATGGAAGATAGAAAACTCTATGCATACAAAACTTGCTGGATTAGCTCCAGCTAAATCGACCCTTCTTATAATGGGTAGATGGAAGGATTTTGGATATCTCGTAGCTCAATCCCTTAACTCTTGAGTCTTGACTCAGCATAAAAGTAGTTGCTCTTATGTTGTTCCCTCCCATGTTTGGAGTCTATAAATATCAGACGTCTTTCCTAAAGTACCCAGTGATAAACTACTCCATTTCAAAACAGTTCCCCAGATAATTATTTGATATATTTCCACTATATTTGTTCTGACAGATAATTAAGGCCGAAGGGGCAGAGAGTGAGGGTAAGTTCTGAGGCTAAAATCAGAGTGGAGAAAATAGAGCATAGACTCTTATGCTTTCAGCTCTATGCGGTTTGAATTCATCCCTTCCCTTCTATCATGTAAGCTCGATGCTCTCTATGCTCTCCATTCTGTTTTTAGCCTAAAGCAGCGCGCAGACTGATCATACACTTCCAACACTTCAGACATTTCCGACAAATTTTGTATTTTGCTTCCTATGTTAAGTAATGGTAGTCCGCACACCTATCATCCGTATCAGACATTTCCAACACTTCCGACATACTACCATTACTTAACATAGGAAGCAAAATACAAAATTTGTCGGAAATGTCTGAAGTGTTGGAAGTGTATGATCAGTCTGCGCGCTCCTTTATGCGGAAAACTACCTACATTGGTAGTAAAAATTCTAGTTGGGTAATCAAGATAATGCCGGTTCGAAATCCAACCGAGGCATATAAATTTATAGTCGTAAATACATCGATTAAAACATCTTATTGGGGAAAAGACCAATTAATCCTCAATTTTATTTGAGAATTTCTCTCCCGGATGGGCATGCTACGACACAGACCCTTGACGTCTAAATTTCCAATGTAAGTAGCAGATCTCTAAGAAATAAAATATAATTTTGGACTTGGGTCTAGAAACCTCAAAACGGGTTTAGGCACTAAAAACAGACCATCGAAAATTTCAACCGATTACATTACTTTGCTTCCTATAAGAATGAATGAATGAATATTTACAGTATATTTTTGACGAATAGTTTACAATTACAATCGTATAAATACTTAGTCATCCTATGAAAAAAGTACAAATCTTATATTATAAGAACGAGATCCATTCACTCATTCACATTTCACAGTTCACATTTCACACACTGATCGCTCTATCTCTAGAACTCCCTTTTGTTTTATTAAATTTCCCTACACCTTCTGGTTTTCTCATATTTTGAGTGAGTTCGAGTGAAAGAGAGCATGAAAGTGTGAAGTGAGTATGAAATGGGACGAGAAGAGGTAGGTTAGGTGGAGCTAAGAGCGAGAGGTAATTTGGGAGAGAAGTTGAATGGTTTTTGAAAAGGAAAAAGAGTAAGGCCGTGTGATTTTATATATTATTTTTTTTTTATTTTAATTATTAAATTATTTCGATTTTTCTTAAAAGTTCATTTTGGAATCGACTGGCATATTATATTTTTTTGGATACTTACATATACTTGGATACTTACCTTTGGATACCTACCTCCCCTATTTGGATATTTGGAAATAATGTTACATTGTCAGTTATGCTAGTTTAAATCGCCTTTTTATTTCCGGGCCTTGGCCCGGGTTTCCATTTTTGTAACCTTAGCGTCACAATACAATTTAGTCAGTATTTAAAACCCAAAAGGTAGGTACTCTATTATGAGTACTGATATAAGGTTTATGTTTCCAAGTTGCAAACTGCACAACAACTTTCCTATAGTTGTACATCAACTTTTCTCTATCTCTTTATAGTTTATAATCCTTTTTTTTTGAAGTGAGGTACCACTTTCTTTGTAAACTACTTTCCTTGAATACTAATTATTACGATAAGTTAATTACAAGAAATAAGGGAAAAAAAAAAGTATTTCTGGGAATTGCACCCGGGTCTTCTTGATGCATCCTTTCTACTAAAACCTACTACAGAATTTAGTTCAATATCATTTCCTTCATCATGGGATCGGATTATTGTCGATATAGGCTAGAACTGGCTAGTCCCATTACGAAGAACTTTCAAGTCCGGATTCCAGACCCTGAATTCAGATTTCAGGGTACAACTGTTTTTTTCTATAAAATCTCCCACCAGGGCATTCAACTCTAGGCGAAAAATCGTCGGACTCAAATGAACTACTCATTTGGGATGATGAAGCTCGTATTTCATTCTAAGGAAAATCTCTCTACAGAATGGAAGCTCAAATTAATGTCTCTCCATTACGCCCCATTTATGCAATAGCAAAATGTTCTTTCCAAAGTCTAAAAGGTTCATGAGCCAAGAAAAATAGGAAAGCAGTTTATAACAACGTACAGGCTCAAAAGTTTTTGTTTTCTTTTTGTATCAAACTGACAATTTTTTCAACTGCTTGGAACTTTTTTCCTGTCTGCAATGAAGAAGAACTTTTTGATTGAAAATTTAATTAAGTATATCTCGTTTGTGTTTTGCTACTTCTATGTAGGAAAGAAAATCGGGAGGAAATTTTGAGGATATAATGAAAATACAACGTCAAAAGTTTTATGGGAAAAGTTTATTTATTTTGGAAATGAGTTTTTTCCTGGAGTCAGTAAACCGTGCGGACTTCGTAAGCTGTAATAACATTGATTGTCTTTGTAACATTGACTGTCTTTGTTACAAAGAGTGTTGAAAATATTGTTCACAAAGGTTAGCTACACCATGTGATTATTATTAAAATGATAAAATGACCAATTCTGGACAAAGATCTGTAGGTACTTTTCTTTGGTCTTTACTGAGTTCTTTCTTTCAATCGACTACCACGACCTCTCTCTCTCTCTCTCTCTCTCTCTCTCTCTCTCTCTCTCTCTCTCTCTCTCTTTTTGTCCTCCAGGCCTAACCCTCTCCCGATTTATTGAAAATTAATCAAAAGTAAAGCAAATTTTTTATAGATTTTTTTTTTTTTAAGAATGTGTCCAAAGCTCGTCAATGTTGACGCATTTAGCTCATTTAACACACAAAAATCAGAAAATTCAACCTTTCAGATCCGAAATTCAACCTTTCAGGAACCTGATCAAACTTCAAATCTACTGTGCCACAGGCGAAATTATTCAAACAAGTATGTATCTGAAACTTGTCGTGCATTATTTTTTTATTTAATTTATTTCAGTCTGATTTCCTACACATAGGTAATTCTTAGATCCTTGTACACTTTTTTTCCACATTACAGCTGAACACTCAAAGGAGTAAAATAAAGTAGAAGGCCGCGCCGCAGGCGAAAAATAGGTTGTAGATCACATTCAGAATAACAACACATTTGGCGGGCCGCAGTTTATGCACAGCTGACCTAGGATAAGGCGATAAGGAAAGAGGGGAAAAAAATATGGAAGACCAATATACGTAGGTGCTTAAATTTAGAAAACTTCTATTAATATCAGGCCTAACACGCGACAGTCACTAAATATCTCGTGCGTAGGTCTGTGTACCGAGTGATGTGTCACAATGGTGATAGTAAAGGTCACGATACAAAGATAAGTTAGATAACACTCAAACATCATCAGCTTGATTGAAAATAAAAACATCTCCTGACAAAAATCTCTAGGAACAAAACAAACAAAAGGAATTTTAGTTGAGTTAAGAATGCTTGCCACTAATGTCGTAAACTGCCTAATGAACTACGCTAAATTTTATGACGACTTCTCGAACCACCAACCTCTCAATTCCGAGTCCACCGTACTAACCACTACACCACTGAAGTTGGCAAATAAAAAAAATGATTTCAAGGATAAATTAACAAACGAATAGGTATAATCTGACCAAGTATCCAGCGCAGCGGTGACAGAACTTTGAATACACCAGTTTCCGGACAGTGAAGTTAAGAAACATTGTGCGTGGTTGGTATCCGAATGGGTGACCAACTTGAGCAATCATGTGCTGCTTAGCTTTTCTCGACCTTATTCAGACTGAATGAGGGAGAGGGTGGTCACGTATTATTATTTATTGTAATAATAATAATAATAATAATAATAATAATAAAGAATGCATCAGGCATTAATTTCGCCCGGGTTTCAACTTTTACGTTTCTATTGAATGAATGAAATCTCATACAACCTGCATTCTTCAAATTCCCGATGATGTTATTTGCTATCATGTTATCAATTTGTGTTATCATAATATTTGATACTTGGACCAACTTTATTCTACGAAATTCAACCTTCAAAAATAAATATGTAAATAAACAAAAAATTTCCTCAAGACAAATCAATCCAGATCAAGGACTTAAAGGCCTGGAATACATAATCCAGGTACATTATATTGATCCCCGCTTTTTGAAATATTGTTTCGCCATTTGAATTTTTATATCGTAAAATATAAAATGCTGAATAGGAAATACGTGAGAGTTTACCTCAATATGTTACCCCGACGCAAGACTTAGTACATTGTGGTATTTGTACTACCAAGGTCGAAACATTACAATGTAAAATGTAATCGGTATGACTGGACTCATTGTATACTTTTACCTACTTGGTTAATCTTCGGGGTCTACCGTCTCATGTTAAACGAGCTTTGGAATTATGTGCAAAGGCTGATGTATTAAAAACGTCTAAGAATGGACCAACAACAAATAAAGTCACTTGTTATATTGTAAAAAACAATAAAAGAACACAAATAATAGAGTAACAAATAAAATGAGAGAGGCAAAATAATAATAAGAAAGTAATAATGAAAATAATAGAAAGTAAAAAAATCTAGGTACAAAATATCTTAATCAAGGGCGGGATTAGTAAGGCCATCCAACCTCTGAAGACCAGAGGTTTCTAAAATAGCCAAGGTCAGTGAGAGTAAAAAATACTAGATAGGTACTTACAATTTCTGGGCGGACAGTTGCCGCCTACGCAATTTCCCGGGTTTCTGGGTGGACAATTGCCGCCAACACAATTCCCAGAGTTATAATTGTAGCCACCTCCTCCCATGTTACATTGACCATTTCTACAACTCATAATGACTCTGATAAATATGGGACAATGCTATCTAATGCCTGAAACATAACAAAAATCATTATGTTATACTCACATCAGCTGTAATAACAAAAGGTTTTAGAATGTTTGTTCAAATGACAAGGTAACTTTAACAAAGGTAACATTGTCATGTATTTTAAAGAGACAAGAATAAAATTTATTAGTTATTTTCCTAGTTTGAAGAGAAAACTGGAAAAATAAGAAATAATGATACCAAGCCGTTTAGTTTTATTTAAATCCTTTTAAATGAAGTTTACTCTAGCAAAAAATATCAAAAAGAAATCTTGGAAAAATTGCGACTTCATTCCAAAAAGCGCATTTCATTTTTATTTTTGGTTTTCTTCTTCTTTCTTTAATTTGTCCGTTTCGTTGGCAATTGAACCCTAGAATTTCAAGGTCTCTTGCGAGTGCAGATATTGCTGATAATAAGTATACTCGTAAGTATATGTAGTGCTTTATTTAGACTGTCAACTTAGAACAAGTTGTTCCATTATACCAACAGTTTTAGACATCCTACAAAGGTACCTAATGGGTATTTTCAGCGCAACAAACATACCCCCGGAAAAGCGCAAAGGGAAAACGCTAGATTTGCATTTTCCATTAGTTCATCTTTTTCTTTCCTTTACATAATTAATCACATCCTTATTATAATAACTTGGAGTTGTGAGTATTCCCAGCAGCCACACCATTTCCCAAGCTACCTTATGCATTTCCGTTTCATTTTACTACAGCATAGAGCAGGTATATCCTGAATTGTTGATGCTCATTACTTCCAAGTACTGAGTGGCTCATTTAGGGATTTTGTCTACCCTTGTGGAACCTGACGAAACGTTTTCGCGAGAATGTCCCGATAAGCTTGGGTAGACTCAACTAGAGTCTGAAGAAAAAACTAACATTTTCTTCCAAGAAATACCCGAGTATGTATTCACTCAGTTTTGAACAAGACGTCTCCGAAATAGAAAAGAAAAACCAGTCCCAAACCACTCCGCGAAGTACCTCCCAATAGTCCCAATGTAGCATGTGGCCCGCATACACATGGAAGTTGGAAACCCCTGTTTTAGTCGTAAGTCTCCATTGCAACCTTTGAAGATGATAATAATAATAATAATAATAATAACCAGGCCTAACCCGGTACATGACCACAACCTTATGGTACCTATTGAATTTAAACAAACTCCCACACTACAACCGGTGTTATAGTACCTAAGGAAATAATTTTCCAATCGCTTTCCTAATTTTCGACAGTTTAATATTTTATAAAATTAACAATGTCTTGATTTACCCCCTCTTGAGACAATGTTGTTCAATATAATTAAATAAAAAATGAGAAATGTTTTACGTACTTCGCTTTATGAAATTTTCACTCTACATATAATCTTCTTTTTTTCCTGAACAAAATTAATCTTCTTTCCTCCGGTATTCCTGACGGAAAATTAATCTTGTATAATTCTGATAATAATTATACCATTACTAGCTATTGTGATGGAGAGACAAAAGGTATTATTATATTTTTATACCCTACAGCTCAGCGTAAAGGGGGAAAACTATGTACCTACCTATCTAGATTTCTATTCATTTATTTTCACTAAAAATAATAAAAGTAAATAAAATAAGCAGACATTTTTAGAATCAAAGAAAAAAAAATCACAGCATACCTAGGACACAAACTTTAGCTTTTTTTCGTTCTTTTGATCGTTTATTTACATTTTCAACTTTTCTATTAAGTTGTCAACTTCCAAGTTACATAAAAGCATGATTCTTGTTAAGAATGGTCTTGTAAGTTTAGTTTCTCTTTAAAGTCAAAACTTTATAACGACTCTCCTCTAGACCTCGTTAGTTCATTTAGTTTAGTGCTATCATTTTAACTGACTATCTAACTTGGAAAAAAGAGAGGTTTTTGAAAAGGTTCGCTAGAGGGAACTGTTTCTGCTAAGGTCTTATCGTCCCAAAATCGAGGGAATAAGGACAGGATAGGAGAAAGCCAGCCGTTCCGAGAACGAACCTTATCTGTTTAGGATTAAGTCCGCCCCGGGTGGGAATCAAACCCACGACCTAGCGCTTACAAGGCAGACGCTCTACCCTAAAAGCTAACTAGGCTGGCAAAAAAAAAAGACATAATCGATACGTCGTTTTTACCCAAGTGGTCAGGAGCTTTAGCCTTGTAATTGGAGTATTTATTTTAGTAACTGTATACTTTTAGTGCCTACATATATGTAGTTACATACTGAAGTTCCAACATGGGAAGGTGCTTGGGTGCTTGAAATTTCCAGAATGATCCTCGGCTCGGAACCCTTCTCGGGTGGATTTTTTCACTTTCTATTTCATTTATTTTGTACAAATAAAACACTTCATGCTAAAGTGTTTCCAGAGGACAACGTACTCATGAAGCTGGAGTTGTTGTCCCTTTGAATGGCTCGAGATGTTTGCTGTACCAAGTACCTACACTGTTGTTAGTATAGTTACAGTAGATGGCACACAGAGTAACAGGTAGCAGTATACTATTACAAATACTCACCTAAAAAAATACCTAGATACCTACCTAACTACTATAAAAACGAATTAAAAGAAAAAGCTAGTATAAATGTGCACATTGCACAATGGTAAAAAAAAAAAAACTAGATATACGTACCAAAGTAGTTCATGGTGCTATACTACCGTAGTTCATAGTGTTTTACTACCGTAGTTCATAGTGTTTTACTACCGTAGTTCATAGTGCTTTACTACCGTAGTTCATAGTGCTTTACTACCGTAGTTCATAGTGCTTTACTACCGTAGTTCATGGTGCTTTACTACCGTAGTTCATAGTGTTGGTAGTCGAGGTAAGTAAACTCGTCTTGACTGTCGCCTTGTGAACTATAAATAATTTTTACCCCTCAAAAGATACCAGATCTAGTTTTTGTCCCGAAGGATTCATATTTTTTCCCGGAAACATCTGCAATATCTGCATATTATATTTACCTATTATCTCAAGTCAGAACTCAATAAAAAGATGAAATTGTGTGGTTTTTATTGTAATCTCTATGTTTTTGCATTTTATATGGCAAATTTGGCATAAGGAGCTCTCAAAAGTGGCCCATACATCAGTTAGATATTACAAAGGTATAACATTTTCAAAGTACGAAATTCACAAATTAATAAAGAAATAGTTAGGTATACCCGTTGCTGACAATTTTATAAGACAGAAAAAGGTGTGAACGCCTGGTATTTTAGTAAGTATGCAACATGCAGAGTACAATATTATTTTATGATTGACCTACCTCTATGAAATTATCAACCGATTAAATAAATGATTATTATCGTACATTTAAGTGGTTCAGTTCCTGTCAAATGGTTTATAGGTAAATAATTCTAATAAATAGGTAAATAATTACCTTAATTATCTTCAAAATGTTACGTAATGGAAATGGTCAATTAAAGATCATCAAATGTCAAATCATAGGTATAGGCACCTTTTTTCTCGGATAAAAACGTACACGTAAAAGCTTATAAACGAGGAAAACGGCAGAAAAATGTCCTCAAAATCAATATGAAAGCAAGGATGCGCAAGCGAAAGTGTAAAAAAAAAGTATACGAAAAAGCTTTCCACATCCTTTTGCATTTCACTGCGACTAGTACAACTTTAACGCGGAACAAGTAACAAAGTTTGGATCGGTCCGACAAATTGAGCAGGAAAAAAATAAAGTAAGTTTATCGAAGTATTTGCTATGCTTTATAGTACTTGTATTTTATATTATTTTCAATTATGTCTATTAAATTTATTTCTATTTGTAGTCATTTAATTTTTCATTTTGTTCTAGCCTTCAATTAGTTGAAATTTTGTTTTTTATTTTACCTTTTCCTGGTCTTTTATTAATAACACAGGTTTTGTAAGTGTGAGTAAAACACTTACCTATTTAAAACAGAATAAAATACCTACCTTTATGGATCTTATCCCCTACGGTGGACAATTTTAGTAAAAATGGTTCTACTATCAATTTGATCAAATACGCGGTCCCTAAAATAGTTGTTTTTGTTGGACAGCAACTTTGAGATTTCTCCAAAAATAGTCACTACTTACAAAAATAATAGTTTATTCATACAAGAATAAATAAGTAATTTTATTTTTTACGTCAAAAGAAAAAGAAAAAATGAGAAACACTAATACCTATTTACTCGAATAATTGTCCTACTACTCGTACAACCTATTTGGGTTACCGATGGACTGTATGCAAGAAAAAGCAATAATTATGAGTATTACCTATAACAACATCAATAATAAAGTAGAAATACAATTATCTGTGCAGTAAAACTAAAAACTCTTAAAGGTCAACACAATTCTGTAGGTAGATAAGTATACCCGTTATTTTATTGATACTTTAAGGATAGATAATTTTAATCCTGAAACACAGATACCTACTTGATACTTATAGAGATATCAGACTTTTCAAGTTTACAGAACCCTGCACTTATTTTAATAATAGCCATAACTTTTTTCCACATTCGTTTCATAATACGAGCGTTTATTTCAATGACACCTTTGTAGAATAGGTCCCTGAATAGTTAGCCTGGGGGTAAGGATAAATTCATATGCAAATATTACTTCTCTCGTACACTACTATACTACTAACTATAGCTTTAGAGTACACTTCCTCGTAAGTATTAATAAAATACATAAAGTCTTGCGGGTATTGTGAAAACTATGAAATAGTACGTAGTACTACGACACATTTGTTCCTTTCAAACTCAAGAATAACCACCGATCTCAATCCTATAACATGAAATTCAAACAATAAATTAATCAAGTATAACGTTTTTTTTTTTTTTTAAAAAAGATGTTTGACAAATGAAATATAAGAGAGAAGGAAGACAGGAAAGGAGAAAGCCAGCCGTTCTGAGAACGAACATTATCCGATCAGGATAAAATCCACCCCGAGCGGGAATCGAACCCGTGGCCTAGCGCTTACAAGGCAGACCAACCAAGCTAACTAGGCTGGCAAAAACATTTTTATTATTGATAACTACTATGTCTTTCTGTAGTTTCTACAGTAAAATATTTCGCTCAAAAAAAATTAAGAGTGTTTTCCCTGTCTCTTTGTCATTAATTCCAAACTTGAACCACCATCTTTTGTCTGAATCGGTCATTGAAATTTGAATTATTATTAAATCCCATTAAAATTTCCCAACGACACACAGAAAAATAACAATTTTAGCCGATCAAATTACTTACCTTATTATTTACCTAGGACAGGGGTGTACAAACTCAAGGTGACCGCGGGCCACATTGGACCTTAAATTGTTGGCCGCGGGCCGCATTTTTTTTTTTTTTTTTTTTTTGGAACTTTTTTCCTCTTTCTCCTCTAAAAGAGGTGTCACTCTGGAAATTTTCCTGACTTTGCACCTATGTAGGTACGCATACTATTACTACGCTTCCACAGCTACTAAATAGTACCAATGTATTTGAACATAAGTCGTATCTTCCTTTTGCTATTTTCAGGTGATAATAGTGGAAAATGAAGAAATGGTACAATGCCAGGCAATGCACCATTACCATCATGATATGTAATTGTGAAAGAAAAATATGAAAGCTAAAAATTGAACTTTCACTTTTTTTTCTTCAAATTTTCTAAAAAGGTTTGTGTTTAACGCCCTGTTACTCTTAACAAATTAAGGCAGACCTTAATAGGTAGGTAGGTAGGTATAGGTATACCTAGGCGTGATAGAATTTCGGAAAAAATGACCGCAACGCAAAAGCCAACATAAACGCCTTTTATCAACAAAATGTAAATTTCAAAAAGTAGGTAACCTCTTTTGAAGAATTTATAAACGTTTACTTGAAGGCAGCAGTTCAAAGTGTTCGGGGAAAAAAGCTTGTTGCTAATATTGTGGGTGCACAATTTGAAAACAATAACTTTGAAACATAAATCAGTAGCGTGTGGTTGCCGAAAAAAGCGAAAGATTTCTACGGAGTACCTAATACCTGGGTATTCAAATTTCTGAAATAAATAAAAATTGAACTGCCCTCCCTATTTCTCACAGGGAGAAATTTCCTCTATTAATTTTCAAACCTGGAAAAATATCTTCTTCTTCTTCTTCTTCTTCTTCTTCTTCTTCTTCTTCTTCTTCTTCTTCTTCTTCTTCACTGAGTAAAGGCCACAATCCCCCCCTAGTAACCACCTGTTACTCCGCCCCTGACCTAAAGCAAAATATCCACCCCCCCCATACTTTTGAATTATTTCCACAAAAGAAAAACACCTTTGCGTGTTTCCTATGTGCAAAGCTTGGTGGTAATAATAATACAAGAAAACCCCTTTGAGTACAGTCGGATACCAAATGCTCGAAAGTTTCAAAGGTTGGTGACATTTTTTTTTTTTTTTTTTTTTACATGGTTTTAAGAAATCTCGTCGTCCAGAAGAGTGCAGAGACTGCGGGAGAGAAATGTTCCGCTCTCGACCAACATTTTGAGTTTCGTTTATATTTTTAGTTTGATAACTATGCAGCTAATAGGGAGCGCGCAGCGCGACCGTATTTTTTTATTATTTTCTACAAGTACGGCCATGCCTTTTCTACAAGTTTGGCCATGCCTCGGGATGAACGGGATTCCGGAGCGAAGCGACGGAATTCAGCTAGTATTTAAATATACTCACACAAATAAGAAGAAAAATCAATTAAATGCGAAAGAAAAGATCAAAAATTAGCGAAAAAAAGGAACAAAATCTTACTGTGGTTTTGGTAGTGTTCCTCGTTCCTCAGGCTTTCACGAACTTCGGTAGAATAAAGTCTTATCTATAGACGTTAAAATAAATGATGATAATTTTACAATGTAATGTCAACTTGACTTTCATCTGATTAGGCTTGTATGGACCTATTGATAAATTTAAATCTTTCCTAGGTGCACTTCAAAAAACTATCTCATTGAAAGTACCTACAGACCTACAACTATACTTTCAAAACGGTATATACCTATGGCTCTTATACCCGCTACACAATACATCTTAATACGATCTCCGGAAAGGCCTGTTTCAATCAACAAAGTTTTATAAAAGGAATCATAGATCATACGTAGGTGATAAGTGTAAAAACAATAACCTAAAGACAGGTTGACTATAATCAACTCTGAAATATTAGTACTTTCAGGCTTACGAGTGTAACACATGAACTGTCTCGTAAATAAACCTCCTTCCCCATAACTCACTGCCTCCGTTTAGATTTTTATCAAGTAAATAAAAGTACAAGGTATAAACGTTCTATTATTTTCTAACTTTTGACATTTTCCATTGTTCAGGTAGAAAAAATGGGGATTTGACGTTTAAAAAAAATCTGTTACAGAAAGTTTGTCGTAAAGGATTAAATGGAATCAAAGTCGGGGAAAAGCTTTTTTGAGGATATGAAAGTTTGAAACAATAAAAAAGGTTTTTTCTAATGCACGTGGGAATATAATCAGTGGAAATGAAATAGGTAAACATAGATATCTGAGAGTAAGTTTAACAAAAAATTTCCGTGAGAGAAATGTGAGAGCTTTTGTCACTTTTACTTTTCAAGTTCGAAATAAAGGTTGGGATTCAGGGGACTAGGGTTTGTGGGTTATTTGGGACACAAATTGTTTGTGTTTCAACTGTTTATTAGGTTAGGTAGCTACTTAAACTATACAACTCGACCCAATTAAAACAAAAAGCCACAAAAACTTCGTTCCTTTCAAAAACTACATTCATTATTACTTAGTTTAATTGTTTTCCCTATTATTTTATTAGGTAATGCTCATTGTATAAAAGTTGGGAAAGTATGAAAGGGATTAATTATTGCTCTTAATTTTCTTTCTACCTAACTTATTTCATACCTGAATTCATTCATTTTAATAAAATTATTTTCAAACGATTAATTTTCATAGGTATTACGGGTAGCATCATTTCCTCATTTTTTTTTCAGCACAAATTCCATTTTCGGCTGGAGCTCGGAGCTGAAAATTTCATTATCTTCAATCTCCCACCCTTCTTGCCTGTCCCGAAAATGTTTATAATAGTAAAATTTCTGTTGATACTTTATATCCCTCACATTTTACGGATTTTATGAAACCTAATTTGAAATTTTGCCCGGGGAGGAAAATTACCTTTTTCTTTCGCCAGACTTCCGTTTTATTAAAAAAAAAAAAAATCCCAGACCTTCTGTGCATGGTTGATTATTTTTCTCAACTCTCATGATACTTACCGTGCGCTGTTGAGAACAAAGGTTCCGGTTTTCATCCCTGAGGTGATGTTATAGGAGGAAAAAGTAGGATAAAAAGAAGGGAAGAAAACGCTGGAATAATAATGAGCGAACTCATTTTCTTGAGCTTGATCGACGAAATTGTCGGAGGAAAAATCTGAAAGACCTTTCATAGTTTCAAGGTGAAGTGACTTTTCATCACTCTTTTTCATTAATTTCCCACTATATTACAGTTCCTAATCAGCCTCACAGCAGAAATATTAGCAAGAGGCATAATACTGGAAAAATAAAACTTCAAGTAGAGAGGGGGAAAAACAAACAAACGAAAATATATGTAAAGTACACAACGTACAACAATACCTATATTTTATTAAACAAAAATAATCAAATATACCTCTCTTAATTTTGACAAAATCATAAAACATCCACACAAATATCAATCAAAGAATAATAATCATTTAAAGATTGCTATCTCCCTAATCTAAAATCATTCGACCGTAAAATCCTCAAGCATTATTAGGTCAACATCAACATAAAATAAACTCTTATCAAACCAAAAACGAACACAAATCAAACGAACAAAAATAAAATCTGGTCACTAGTAAAATAAAATTCCGATAAACCCCAATATTTTGAAATATTCCATTTCCGATTTTTTAGAAATCGTAATACGAACAAATACTTTTTTCGAGAATTTAGACAACTTTGCAGGGAACCGACATCAAAATATTTTTATTTCAAGAAGAAGATAAGATGAAAGTATTTTTACGGAAGAAAGAATTGACTTATCGTCTGGAAATGTAACCAGGGGGATTTCCGAGATCTATCTTCGACAGCCACCTCCGCTACATTGTCCTCCTCTACAGTTGCCCATGCTTCTTTGAGGAGGTCTACTGCAGTTACCTCCGGAACAGTTGTTGCCCCTGGGAGGACAACCCCCTCCTGAACAGTTCTGAGAGCCATCTGTGAAACAGTTATATCAATGAGTGACTATCTAACTATACCAATAATCTACCTACTTTAGATACAGAATTAGTTCGTGGGACATGAACCAGCACACATTCGTACAAAAGATCTCAGTACCTACATAAGAATGAATTTTATTTTGGAACAAAGCTCACAGGATTTACTTTTAATCCCGTGCAAAGGTTCAAAATTAGATATCAACAAAGTAGAAAATTCACAGTGCGTCTATTTGGCTTTCTCAATAAAAATATACCTTTACCTAAATCTACCTGAGCTACCAGGAGAAATTAACAAAGCAAATTAATGAAATGTAAACAGTAAGAAATGTAAGGAACAAAAACATTAAGAAAATACTCAGGACAATACATTTTTACTTTCTATTTTTTTTAAGTATCTTAATAAAATAAGCGTGTACCTATTTGTCTAGCTCAAAGTTCAGTCCCCTCTCATTTCAAATGACATTTTCTCTCGTGGAGACAAAAAATATGTAAAACAGCCCATTAAAATTCCTACTTGGGTTTGTTTGTTTTATTCCTCTCTCTCTCTCTCTCTCTCTCTCTCTCTCTCTCTCTCTCTCTCTCTCTCTCTGAGATTTGATCCCATTTTTTTCTTTCGGCAAAAGTTTCATTCCTGCTTGATTTTTGTTTTTTATCTACCCGAGCATGTTTGTTTTGTTCTTTTGATCTTTTTTTCATCCATATTCCCTTTATCCTACCTAAAAATGGGAATTATTTCATATTTTTCTCCCCCTAAAGCACACGGACATAATTCAATGAGGAAGCTTTTGAAAAAGGCCATTTTTGAAGAAAGCTGTACCGAAAAGGGGCCTTTTTTCATCGACCTCCTCAAAGAGTGGAGACGCTAATTTTCACAGCTTGAATTCCGAGTAACATTAACTAAAATGAAGTTCTCTTCAAAAGCGTTTACACACATTTTTACCAGAATAAACCTAGAAAAAAGGTTGACAAATAGGTAGCTAACCCCAAACCCCAGGGATAAAACGAAAGTACCTAACTTTGCACTCATAAAAAGAGATGTCAGAAAAAAAGTAATATTTTTTTTCCCAAGTGCACCTAACTCGTAACTTTACACTGAACTTGAAAAAAAAGTGTTTTTCAAGCTTCTCGCTTTCTCTTGTCAATATTCAAGTACTTACAGCAATGAGTACACTCAAGCTCATCTTAACCTAATACCTTTCTAAGGTAAAATGTCCAAAGGCATCAGAAACTGGAAAGGTACTCGTACTCCATAGGAACGTTGAGTTTTGAGAAAAAGGGTTTGAGGTGCCGAAGCTTTTGGAGAGCTTTAACCTTTTTATTTTTCAACGTATGAATACTGAATGGCTTTCTATGTTTCGAGTTTTTGTTTTTCTCGAGGACCTTTGTTTTTTGAGGCTGAAAATTCACGCAGTTTTGTTTTCCGTTCTCTCGGAAAAATCCTTTTCTTTTCAAGGACATTCTACGGGAAGCATGAAAAGGGCGGGTACTTTTCCTTTTATCTTTTTATTATTCTAAGATACTCTTGCAGGGTTATCTTTCCTCTCCTCCTCCCCATTTTATAAGTGATGAAAAGTCAGCCATCAATCTTGTTTGTTTGAATTTGTCCTCAAAATATTTTGTTATTTTTTTGATGATAACATAAAGAGGCTTGGGGGAAAAAGTTTTGCTGCCTACATCGTACTTACGACGCGACTTTAAGTCAGTTTTAGAACACACCTGCCTACCTGATTATAGTAATAATAATAATAATAATAATAGACTCTTGAGTGGAAGGCAACCACTAGGCGAGGTTAACGCCTTAGGCGTTCTCTACCACCTAACCCTTAGAGCTCCATTATTATGTGGTCAAATTCTCAGATAAAGAAGGATAAAATCCCATACCTCGGCTAGAATTGAACCCACGCCCTCCTGCTTACCAGGCGAGCGTCTTGACCACTACGCCACCGAGGCATGTTTATAAAATCAAGATCCATTCACATTTCACACACTGATCGCTCTATCTCTTGAACCACAACACCTAGAAAGCTGAAATTTGGTAGGAACATTCCTTTTATGGTCTGCACACATAAGAAAGGATTTTGCGAAAATCTAAACCGATCCTGAGATATGATCAATTTTTGATCGCTAAAATCTCCATAAGACTGAAATAAAATTAGCCTGGAGCGAAATCCTCGGTTTACCCGAAAACTCCCTTATTACATCGTGAACTATCATAAGAGGATTAGTAAAGATAAAAAGCAAAATCATTGAACAGAGTTAATTAAATTAGACTAACGAGAATTTTACCACGAGGATGAATAAGGTAGAAGAATATGAGGAGAAGGCAATTTAGTTTGCCTTAAAAGATGAAAAAATCAGATTAATATTTTATGTGAAGTCGTAGGAAAATTGGAGTTTTTGGTGAGCGCGGTTAAAAAATAGCGATGAAAGAGGAAAAATGAAAACATCATCATCAACAACAACAACAACAACACCCAAAACGATGTCCAAAATAATAAAAATGAAACATAGGTAAGAGGATTTGTAATCCAGGGTTTACAGAATTTATAAAATCTTTTCAATTTATAAAATTTTCATGAATGGAAAATCGAGCACACTTAGGAACTAGCTCTTGGCCAGATTGGGACAGTACTTTAAACAAACATAAATGACTTTCAATATTCTGAGTTACCTACCTAGGCTTATTTCTATTGAAAATGTTTATTGATACCACCTATCTGTTCATATTTTGAAAATCGAAAACCCATGACAATCTTAAACCAACAAAGACATAAAAATATTCTACTTCTATAGGTAGGTAGGTACCTATATGGACTTTGCTATAATCTATATATTCTATATCAACAATACATAGGGAAAGCAAAGTGTAGCATAGCCTTCAACACTTGCACACAGCACTCTACCCTAGCGACTAGCTATCAAGAAATCCAAGTTCGATTCCCGGTGAGGTCAAAAAATTCACCGCACTTGGTACCGGAGTAAACAGTTTGTGTTGTACAAAGGCTAATTTTACCTACCCTAAGATACCTCAGTACAGGGCCGCATTTAGGGAGGGAGGGGGGGGGGCCTCGAGGCCCATTTTTCTCCTTTACTGTACGTCAGACTCCGAAAAATTGCCGGCCACCCCCTCCCCTAGCTTCGAGCTTCATTTTTCTCCTGTACTGTAGGTCAGACTTTGAAAATTTTGAGCGTCCATTAGTGTTTGGACCCTCGGGCCCCCCCCTCAGCAAAATCCTGGATACGGCCCTGGCTCAGTACTTATGCAAAATTTAAAATGATATCCAGAACAAACGAGAAGAAAAAAAAAATGCATTAAAAACTCAACTTGTTTAAATAGAACCAGCAGAGCGACATCTTCTGAACTTGTGGTACAACGACATCAGTATCTACATAATAATGAGATTTTTTCAAGAGGATTTAGCTAAAAAGTAAAGTAAAGTGGTACCAACTAGGTATCTCTATCCACAAAGACAGAAAAGTGTGGGACTTTTTTTTTTTACCTTTTTTTTATATCCGTAAAGGATAGTTTTTTTTGTAAAAAAAAAAAAAAAAAAAAAAAAAAAAAAAATAAATTTTTTGGTTTGAAAGGGGGAAAAGGGTTTTTTTTAGCGAGAAAAAAAAAAAAAAAAAAATCATGAATTTTGAGCTTGAAGAGGATGAAAGCGTTTTATTTACGAGTGAAACCTGAATGGAAGAAGAGAGAAAAGTACAAAGGAAGAGGAGAAGTACAAGAAAGAAATAGGAGTGGGAGAGAAAGGAATGAGAATTATAGTAATAGAAAGTAAAAAAGAAAGTGGATGGAAAGCGAAAAAAATAAAAATTCAGACAAAATAATAATGTTAATAATAATATTTATAATAATAAAATTAAAAGTAGCTGTATACAAGCAAAGCTTACTTCGTGCATTTTTGTATGAATCCAACAGCTTTCCATTAAAGTTCAACTTTGAGATGGAAATGAAAGTTTTAGCTTCAACCACAGATATACCATTGTAGGTGCTTGTATCTGTGTTTTTATTTCAATGTCTGTGTACCTCAGCGTCTGACATTAGCAGGTGTACAGATTATTATTAGAGAAGTAGACAGGTACTTGCTTACTATTATTTTCATTTTATTTTTTACTTTCTTCACTTTAGAGTGATGGAAAATATAGTATAGCTTCGCTTAGTAGAAACCACTAGTAGAAAGTAAAAAAGGAAAATCTAAAGGAAACACCAGTTGCAATCTAGACGAACATAGTGCCTCAGGCATTCTCTGTCACTTAACACAATTGTTCTATTACCTACCTTGACTTCTTCGCTGAACGATGAATCTGTCTGTCTGTCTGTCTCTCTCTCTCTCTCTCTCTCTCTCTCTCTCTCTCTCTCTCTCTCTCATGCTAAACGTTGGCTAAATCTTCTGTAGACTGCCACAATGTTGTGTCTTTTCATAAGCGGGTTCATGCTCCTGCAATATGGCGTAACCCCATCTTCAGCATGGGGAGGTCTCTTCAACAGGTTTAGCCCGGAGATGCTCACAAATTTGGGATACGGAGGACACAGCTTCCGGGCACAGCCATTCTTACAGGTGAGCCAAAATTTTGAGCTTACTTACTTTCCGTGTGTCACCATAATCAAATCTTATTCTCCCGGAGTCCCCGGCTCTGTGATCATGAAGAATTTTTGAACTGAAACTCATGACTTTCCTAATCATCATCAGTTACATAGCCCTCAGGACAGCAGATTCAAATACCCTTATTTGGACAGCATTATCTAGAAAGGAATCAGTCAACAGAAACCAACTTTCAAAGCCCCGAAATGCGTAGCAAAAAAAGAGTTCCAGTGATCTTGATCTATTAACAGAAACGAACCATTGAACAAGGGGAACTGGGCAAGGGCGTAGCCAGGATTTCAGCAAGGGGGGGGGGGGCAGGACACGCAATTTCGATAATATCTAGTGTAAGTCGATACTATGTCCTCTCACCCATTTAATGAAGGGGGGGAGGCATACATCTCATCTTATATTATAAGAACAAGATCCATTCACTCATTCACATTTCACACACTGATCGCTCTATCTCGAGAACCACAACCCCTAGAAAGCTGAAATTTGGTAGGGATATTCCTTTTATGGTCTAGGTGTGCAATAAGAAAGGATTTTGCGAAAATCTAAACCGATCCTAATCAGCCTCTCGGCTTTCTATTTCTTGGTTCTCCTCAAGTTTAGTTGTTGGCCTACGTTATATGTTGGTGGTTGGCAAAATAGTTGGCTCGCTGTCCTACCGTTGGCCAACAGTTCCCCAACCATATGTAACCATTTCCCAACAATGGGCCAACCATTCTCCCAAACGATGAGCCAACCTCTCCTTGCTTCGATGGAGTGGTGGTCAAAACGAAATCACAGGAACTGCGGAGTCAATCTCAGCCAAGCCATGACATCTCATTAACCAACATAACAGCAAGAAGTAATGGGGTTCCCCAATTTTCGGTCTTTCACGCACAATTTTACAAGCAAATAAATTCGAAAAGGGAAACTGGGAAAGTGAGGTTTTCCAAATTAGACCACGTCCTAAACTGGGAGCGAAAGCTACTCGTAAATTCATTTCCAAATTGAACTTTCAATTATTTATCTGACTGCATGACTGCTTTTCATAATTAGTTTCCCAAAACTCCGAATTCCCTTTTTTTGCTCATCCTAAGGGCAGTGGTGTAGTAAGAATTTCAAAAGGGGAAGCTATAGGAGCCCACCTCTGTGGCCGAGTGGTCAAGAGCACTGACTCTCAACCCGGAGGTGTTGGGTTCAAATCCTGGCCAGCGCGGAAATTTTTCAACCAAAATTCTTCCGTGCTTGGATAGGCATTGCCGAGGTACAGACAGTGCCGAGGTACATTTTTTAAGGGGTAATGAGGAAAAAAAATATTATAGAGAGGAAGAGGGTGTTGGTGTTTCCCCTAGCTTCCATATGTAAGAGACGCCACTGGAAAAAGCTATGGTGTGAAAAAATTCCACGTAAATTCAGGCGAAAATTCTCGTATCGTATACGAACAAGTTTGAAATCCCAAGTGAACGACTATCCATTAGCAAACTTTTGCTTTTAAATTTCATAGTTTTTTCCTCCGGAAAAGGCAAACTCGTTTTCAAGCTATGTTTCAAGGGTATAGGTTATAGGACTATAGGTTTAGCTGGCTATGTGTAAGGCCTTACACTGTAAGAGGCAAACTTTGACCAAAACAGAAGCCAAAGGGTCGGAGAAGCTATCTAATGGAATTTTCTGCTGACTGAAGAGTTTAATTTTCTTTTAAACCCAAATTGTCTTCTGGAAAATGTAGGTATACCTAAGGCCAGCCACCCACGCTCGGACCATCTGAACCTGTGCGGCGGGAAAAGCTTCAGACCGCGGTCTTCCAAACGGTCTGACAGACCGTGATGGTCTTTCAGACGGTCTGACAGACCGCGGTCTTTCAGACAGTCTGAGCGTGAATGGCGGGAATAATGTAGCTACGTAAGAAGATACTGAAGTGTCTACTCGAGCACTTACCATTAGTCTTCCACATATCTTGCAAATTCTGTTAACTTATTGAAGAAGAAGAAGAAGAAGAAAATAAAGAAGAAGAAGAAGAAGAAGAAGAGGAAGAAGAAGAAGAAGAAGAAGAAGAAGAAGAAGAAGAAGAAGAAGAAGAAGAAGAAGAAGAAGATGATGATGATGATGATGATGATGATGATGATGATGATGATGATGATGATGATGATGATGATGATGATGATGATGATGATGATGATGATGATGATGATGATGATGATGATGATGATGATGATGATGATGATGATGATGATGATGATGATGATGATGATGATGATGATGATGATGATGATGATGATGATGATGATGATGATGATGATGATGATGATGATGATGATGATGATGATGATGATGATGATGATGATGATGATGATGATGATGATGATGATGATGATGATGATGATAAAGAAGAAGAAGAAGAAGAAGAAGAAGAAGAAGAATCACACCACACACACACCATCGCACCACACACCTCATCCCACCATATACACAATCACACCACACACCATCCATACCCAATTACCCACACACCCCATCACACCACCCACACCATCGCATCACACACCTCATCCCCTCATATACACCATCACACAATCACACGTCCCAGTTTCATTCCAGTGAGATTATTTATTTTAGTCTAAAAGTGTAATCTTCTAGGATTCCTAGTAAAGATTGACAATAGGTACTTCTTCACAGAAGGAATGGTAGTCATTGAAGAAGAAGAAACAGACAGAGACAACTAACACGATTAGGTTTGTAAACTCTGGTTTGTTTTCTCTGTAGGATTTAATTTGTAGTGAGCCTGACAGTTTGACCTTTGGCTTCATTCAAGTTCTAGAGTCAAACTTCATTTCAATTAAGGTTCGTCTTGAAAATAGCTTCCAGCTTTGGTTGTTAAATTCCTATTTTGTTACAATTAACTTTCATTTTTCAAAGTATCCCTTAGCTTGAGTTGTTAAAACTATTAAAATTCATCTACAGTTCTGTGGTCCCATCAGAGTTGTAAAACAAGCCCTCTAGAAGAGAGACTTTTCATTTTATTGTACCCCGAATAAATTTTACTGAGCAAGTTCGACATAAATTCATAGATAATTTTTGTGTTTATCAGTGTTATGACAGCATTACTATTCTGTAGGTAATTCCTATGAACTCTACACATTTTCTTTTTACCACAAATATTCGCCACACGATTAAAGTGACTACTATAATAGGCTACTCCATTCTCCTCACAAGGTACCTACAAAACGTATTCCAATCCGAAAAAAACTTCTATTCTGTCGGGACTCGAACCTAGGACCTCCGGTGCCCGATCCTAGTGTGACACCCGCTCACTGAGGTTATTAAGTTAATATTTATGTTGGTAACCTGGGATACAAAAAGCACCTATTAATCATACAGGAATTTCCCTTCCACTCCTGTTCCTTAGGGAATAGCGGGATCTTTTTTGTTTTCCATCTTGCAGACGGGTGAATTATTTACTAACCCGAACTGTTCCAAATACGTGTCTGAGTGTCTGGTCACCATGAGTTTTATTTTCTATTTTCACCATTCATTCTATTCCAAGACTAGGAGTTCAATAAACTGTTGACCGCAAAGAAAATGATTCCCACAGTGCAAATTCCTTTTTACTTTCCTTATCCTGTAGGAAGAAAAGTATTTACTTTTATTTAACTTGTGAGATCTCTATTTGTATGGGTCAAATCTTGGGACTGTTTTTGTACCACATTTACTGAACTGTTTGACTGAAAAGTTAGTACCTACCAATGAACAGCATTAAACAGAAATTACCATTCACAAGACAAGGTCCCTTTCACACCCGTATTTATGACCAAAAATTCTCGGTCTCAGATCAGTCTTAAACAAATTTTGGCCAATCAGATGTTTGGACCTCACACATGGCCTTGCTGCTTAGCGTGTAAATAAATAAATAAGATGTTTGGAATTGATGTTTGAGCACTTGCTGAGAGCCAGCATTTTGTTCATAAATATGGGTGTTAGGGTTCTCTTCTACTTAATGTTGTCCCTATGCATTTTTTATGACAACAGGATATTCTGTCAACATTTTCGAAAGTTTAAATAAGTATTTTTTATTTTATTTTCAAGTCTATTCGAGCTTTGACTAATAAGTATATATTTCACTTGTGTTCCCAGGACCCAGATGTGCTATCTCTTCAAGAAGCTGAGAACGAGCTTGAGTCTCCTTGCTATGGAAAGAAATGTACAGCCAATGAACACTGCTGTCCTGGATCAGTATGTGTGGATGTGGACGGAGGTAGGATTTCTGCCTTTAATTTTTTTAATCTTCCTTTTAAGAATTTAAGTGTATAGAAATGAAAAGACGAGTGGTAAGTTGAACAGGAAAAGCTATGTGGAAAGAGTACATTTTATTGTAAAAGAAAATTTCGGAAAAGTGGTACCATTTTCCAGTAGTACAGGAATCGTACTTCTTATTGCCAATCAGTTGAGTTTTATGATCCCGAAAGTGGTTTTTCCTGTACTACTGGAAAATGGTACGACTTTTCCTAAATTTTCTTTCGCCAAACGATGTAAACCGCCGTTTTGCATATTGCCTTATGGTCAGTCAGCTAATTTTCGCACTCCTTATGGCCAATCAGTTGAATTTTGTGTAATCAGTTTTTTAGGTATACCCAAAAAATTGTACTATACCGGGTGTCATAGTGGTTTCACCTAGAGACCACCTTACTGAACCGTGTGTCATAGTGGTTTTGCACAGAGACCACCTAATATCTCGCAAATGGTAAGTTTTT
>NW_007378167.1:100631-145930 GCF_000475195.1 Diaphorina citri
ATTTAGTTTATTATTATTATTATTATTATTATTATTATTATTATTATTATTATTATTATATTATTATTATTATTATTATTATTATTATTATTATTATTATTATTATTATTATTATTATTATTATTATTATTATTATTATTATTATTATTATTATTATTATTATTATTATTATTATTATTATTATATTATTATTATTATTATTATCACGAATAAATATGACGAGGCGTATCCTGACTTTTCAGGGAAATGAGGTCGTCATCGAATGATGATAATAACACCAGTTTGAGAGCTTTAATATACTCCTATTTTAAGGTATGGAGCCGACCCTAACTTGGTGCGGGAGGACAAATGGTCCGCTCGCGGAACTGGTGATGGGTGGCTCCGTCCTGGTGATGTGGTGGATGACTCATCCACCATATTCCAAGTTTAACCTCTAGATTACGGGGATTGTTCCATTGTAAGACAATTTAATGATTTTGACACAAATGAAAAAAAATTCTCCAAACTACCTCCCCTTGACATTTAACGATTCCCAGAATGGCAGGGCTTTCAGCTTCTCCTCTTTTCTGTGAACTATCCTGTTTCGGTGCGCGCGAGCTCTTACTTTTAATAGGCAAGTCCTATTTTGGTTGATTATTATTATTATTATTATTATTCAGACCTTCAGAAAGAAGGGAAATGAGATGATAGGAAAATAATTACAAGAAGGAAAGGTCTCACGCAGTAATAAGGAAAATGAAGATCCTATTTGACTTGCAAAGGTAAAATGACAAAGGACACAGTATCATGTTTCAAGCAGCTAAACCTATAGTCCCATTCCTATACTATAAAAGCTACACTTTTCCTTGTGAAGTTCAAAACTAGCATTTCCCATTTCCAAAGTTCAAAACAGAACATTTTTCTGAAAAGGGTACCTTAATGTTATAACGACTTTTCAAATTGTGTTGCCCTCGTACAAAATCGTACCATAAGTACTTTTTTAATATTGTTTTCCAACCAAGTTCGAGTATGATATTCCCTTTTTGATTTCTTTAGTTTCTGTAAAGGTAGTTTTATTTCTTGACACTTGGAGAGTTAGAAATGAGGAAATTGACAATTTCCTTCACCTGATGTACAGGAAAGAGAAGAACTTTCCTCTCGTCTTTTTCTTGTCAGGAAGTTGAGAAGGAAACTTAAAATATATATATGAAAACTCTTCTTGTTCAATAAGAACTGATACTAACACGTGGATATGTTTTTTTATTATTATTATTTAGGAAAAGTTGTAAACTTCAAAACTTGTAATAGAAGTTCCGAAATAATTAATCAAGTGTGTATTTTACTGAACTGTCAGTAATAATATTGTAGACCGACCCTGGAATACGTTTCTAATATTCAAAGTGAAGGTTACAGTCTTGAAATTGGAGCCTGACTTTTTCCGTTCCATTGTTGTACAAAAACAAAAATCATTAGGCTAATGAAAAACCTACAAGAGAATTTCTTGGAACAGCTACAAAAAAAAAAAAAAAAAAAAAAAAAAAGGGGGGGGTGTTTAAAGGGGTTGAGAAACTTGGTTTCCCTTAAAAAAAAAAAAAAAAAAAAATACTAAAACGTGAGGTCTGATTAAAGGGGTTGAGATACTGTGATCCCATTAAAGCTATTAAAACCTTTTTACCTTTGACTTTTAGATAATTACTCAACACATTATTTTATTACAGGCTAACAATGTGCAAAGCTTATACCGTAATGCAAATATTTTCATTTTCATTACCCATCAATGGAAAATAATTTCAGTTTTTTATTACGTTGTTTCATCGCATAATTTTATTTACAGACTTTGGTTTGCGTGCTATACTCATTAATTTGGTCTTTTATTTCTTCATATGTATTTCTCTTCTTCCCCTCGATCACACCAATTTTTGAAGATCTCTCCCCCATGCCCATGTTCCCCCAGATTACTGAAATTATCAAGTGACCCTCTAAAATTAGGTATGATAACAACAATACATGTTGGTAGATGATAGATAATCCCAACTAAAAATCCAATTTTTAAGAGTAGGAAAAAATCGTTTTATATTCAGCACTATATTATCTGTCACGAAAATCTACATTATTATGAACTTTATAATAATTAAAGCAATTATTAGTGATGTGCGTGTTTGTGTGTATGTAAATAGTGTCAATAATTGCTTACAAACCACAACTATAGTCAATAGCTGTTGTGGGTGTAAAACACAAAACAAAAGTATAAAATGACAGTATAAAGTCCCAAGACCTCCTTAGAATTGGTATCAAAAACTCTCCTAGCTGTCCTTTATGTTCTCTTAACTATCCCATGAACCAGGCACACCTAAATTCCTGAACTACTCAGCCAATGAGTCAGATCCTAACTCCCTTAGGTTTACTAGGATCAGGAGTTGAAAATTGAGTTACATGTTTTAGAATCTCATGTTTTAGACTGAGTAGTTCACTAAAAAGAGTAGTTCATTTTCACCTATAACTCACTAACTCTTTACTAATTTTAATCCTGATTTTCGTTCCTCCAGTGATCGGATCATGTCTATTTGCTTACGGTCTAAGGCAGGGAGAGCTATGCCGTCGAGATAATGATTGTGAGACTGGACTGATCTGTATCGACAATGGAGAACGACGGACCTGTCAGCCCCCTCTGTCCAATAGGAAACAGTACAGTAAGTATCAAGAATCGAGGTTGGTCTATCACTCGTCTTAAAAAAAGAAAAAAAAAATCAACACCACCTATCGCCAAAAACCAACTAACAACAACAATATCCACTTTTTGTTTCATTACAAATTTTTATCGCTACCGAAATGGTTTCTTCAAATTAAATTGATCCCAAGGGCAAGGTAACCCTAGACTCCTAGAGCTTGACAAATGGAATGTGCCTGAAGGCATGTGTGATGTTTTCCAATCTACTCTTATTCGAACGGTATAAATAAGGCATATTCTTTTCGTTGGTGTTACTGGTAGACATCGGGAGTAAAGGCTTTCTCAGCAGTGTTTTATCTGATTTTATGACACTTTCTAGTTCACGGTTCAAGGTTTACGATTATAAAGTCGGAAACAAATGAAATTCACAAACAATAGCGTTACAATATAAACACTACCTCATTGGTTGCACATTACCTGCTTAACCCCTTCACCCCGACTTATTTTAGGAAGAATCTTTCAATTTTCCTGATCAGGCATTATTATTTGGTCTATAAATAAGACCTCTATAAAGTTCCATGTGTCCTCCTAGTACTGAACAAAAATCGGTCTGGAGACAAAACCAGACATGTTAGCCAAGTGAATTTTTCTGACCTCTTCGATCACAAAAGAAACATTTGAAAAACACTGAGAACGGATTTTTTTTCGATAGGTCTGGGATGATATATCCCACTTTTAAAAATCATGATTCTGTGGGACGTATTGTTCCTTTAGGGGTGAAAGGGTTAACTTGCAATTAACATTTGTGTCACACAATAAGGAAACAACATGACGTCATAATTACATAATTCGTTATAAATCCCTGCATTATAAATTTACAGTTATAATTCTACTCGTAATTAACCTTGCCGTGACGACCTAACACAACTTTCAGAGTGATTTATGCTCACTTGCGTTTGCATTAAGAGTATTGCGTTTCTTTATTTCTTTTACGATTGTCATAATTTATAGAATGTTCCCTAGCTCTCGGTCTATGTGTTTTCTATGGAAAATAATCCCACAAAAACAGCTCTTCGTTGTAGAAAGTTTCCTGCCAAGTCCGAAGCCAGTAACGCTATCGTTTCTGAATTTGGTGCCAGAAAGTTCCCTTCTGAATTTCGTGGCAGAAAGTTTCCTGCCAAGTCAGTAGCCCAAAAATATTTATTTCGATTTTTAGTTTCTATTACATACAACAAGTATTAGCGATGTATCTTGATGGAAGACTCTACATACATCTATTATTAGCGATGTTATGTTATTTTTTCCCCAGGTGAAGACTGTTCTCTAAGTAGCGAGTGCGATATGAACAAAGGTCTATGCTGTCAGTTCCAACGCAGACATAGACAGGCACCGCGAAAGGTAAGTCCAAAGTTGAGAAGAAAGTGTTTTTCTCTATATCATTAAATGTTGTTAAACATAAAAACATATTTCTTGTGATAGTTAAAAACCATTATACATATCTTTTTTTCTTATTTATTATTGCATTTATATAACATTTTAATTTTATTAAATATAAAAATATTTTAGGTAGGTACTCATGATAGAAAACCGTTAAAGTTATAGCCAGTACCTATTTGGACAAATAAAAACGAACATCCACAATATAATCATCATCTTTTAAAAAAGAACTTAAATAGTATTGAAACTTTTGTTTTTATTATACCTAAATAGGTAAGTATTACTTAACGAATTAGGTATTTTTTGTCGCGAGTGCTGAATGAATGGTTCTTGAGAAAAAGAAAATACCTAAGAAGTAGAAAGAAAAATCAGGATTGGTTGTACATAAAATTATTGAAAGTAGAAAATAAGTACAAAGTTTATTTTACAAATACGTTTACTTTTCCGAACAAAAAATACATGCATGGGGGAAAATATTTCATACGACTTATTACAAGTACAGAAAAAAACTAATAACTTTGTATAATAAAAATAAATACGACTTTGAGAAAATACTTTCAAGTAGGTAACTAAAATTTCTACGGTATTAAAAAATAAAAAATTGAATGAATTCAAACTTACACAATTGTTATCAATGATAAACAGTTTTTCTTCTTTAAAAAACAGGTACATAGTATATAACGAATGATTTTTACAGTTGAAGGGGAGTTCTTTTGCTTTCATACATATTTTCAAAATTAATTGCAAAACCATTTTGAAATCGAAGATAGAAGATATTGAAAATCCTTGGTCCAACGAATATATTTTTACTATCCCTAAACAGTATGAAGCTTTATTTGGAACATACACCTACCTACTACCTACGCTACGTTCACCTGAAAGACCAGTATGTATCTACCGAGATAATTGGTGAAAAAACAATAATAACTATACAAAAATTACCAAAATGAAACAGTCTAAAAAACAAAATAAACCCCAATCAACCAGTAAAGTAAATAACACGATAAAAATTATTGTACAAATGAATTACTAAAGCAGTGCATTAAAAGTGAAATAAACTATTTGGTGATTGAAATGAGTTTAGAACTATTGGAAAATGAGGCTGTATGTTTGTATTTTATCACAGCCAATAATCATTTTTTAGGAGGAGAGTCCTGCTCAAATATTTCAAGTGAAAAAATTACATATATAACCTCAAGGTAAATAGGTATACCCCAATAAGTACTGAGAACTGGAGACATTGTGGGGAAATATTAAGAACAATGAGTATAGGAAAGGGAATAAATAAAATTGTCGCCTGGTAAAGAAAATGGAAGATGGACTTTGCTTAAAGAACTTAGAAACGAGAAACCAAAAATGACAATTAAGGTACCTAAGTAATTGATGGGGAAAAAAACTAATCAAAACTGACACTTCGAAATTTGTGATGATGCAGTATACAATAAACTAGGTATTTTAGTACAGCACATCACATAAAATACGTTGTAATTTTTTCAAAAATCCAAGATATTTTTAGAGAGAAAGAAAAACTTTTTTCTCCCGTGGAAAAAGGAGGAACAACTAATTTAAGTTTACGATTATTTACATTTAAAAAATGTTCAATGATCTAAAATTCAATAAATAACAGTGAACTTTTGTAAAAATCCAAGATATTTTTAGAGAGAAAGAAAAACTTTTTTCTCCCGTGGAAATAGGAGGAACAACTAATTTAAGTTTACGATTATTTACATTTAAAAAATGTTCAATGATCTAAAATTCAATAAATAACAGTGAACTTTTGACAAGCAGATTTTGTACAAAATCAAAACTCAGAGACACTAGAATGGTAAAAGAAAGATGCAATCATCTACATAAATTAGTTCGAAGGCGTTTTCACCCTTCAAGTAGATATCAAGAAAATATAAAGGTAGATTGTAGAATGGTAAAAGAAAGATGCAATCATCTACATAAATTAGTTCGAAGGCGTTTTCACCCTTCAAGTAGATATCAAGAAAATATAAAGATTGCAACGTTTGCAACAGAAATGAGGTAGCATTATGTTATCAAACTTCTCAATCAAAATCTATGCCAAGTGGTGATTCAAGCTGCAACTTACAAAGCGCGAATATGAGACAGGGAATTTATACTTTTTCAAGTTTTTGTACCACAGCATTGACGAGTCACAATATGTATTGCTGCCCCGAACCCAGAATAAGGAGGAAGATCAACTTTTTAAAATTAAGAGAAAATGGAAATATGATGGTTGGTTTTAAAAGGAGAAATTACTAAAGACCTATTCCTTTTAAGGCCTTTTAAGACCTATTCCACATTAGAAGCAAAGTCGCATGTTTACGCTTCCTATGTGAGATGAGCTTTATTGCTATAGAATCTAAATAATATGGAAAATACCTAGGTATAATCTTGTTATCATGCATCAAGGAAAAATAAAAATCTAAATTCCTTCAGGGTCCGGAGCTAGCAAAATGTATTTTCCTAATAGAACTTACACGATGAGTATAATAAATACACTTTTAACACATTTTGTTCAAATAAATTACTACAGGTTTTTGGTTCAGACCATTACTTTATCGATCCATGGCACAAATTTTTGAATATTGGTATAAACTCCTGGTAGATGTTCCCTGCCGCAACCAATCCCCCAGGATACCAAACCGATGAGAGTTTTCCTGCCATCCAGAGACATTGTGAGCGGTCCTCCAGAATCTCCCTGCGAATAAGGAACTTTCATTAGCTGAATTCCGTTTAGGGATGAGCTGTTTTTTTTTATTTTTTATAAGGTGCATTATTTGTTTAATATTATAAAAGAGGTACCTAGTTGAGGAATTTTTCGCAAAAGGACGAACTTCACAGATGAGAGTGCAGAGTGCTTTTCTTCTCGTCTCCTCTGTGGTTCTTTCCAATAGCCAGTTCATAATCCCACTCCTTTTCAATCTCTGTTCTTCTCCTTTCTCTTTTTCTTTCTTATTCACCTCCTTTCTTGCTCTTTCAAATCTCTTTTTCTCCTCTCCCTTCTCCTCTTTTTTAATCTCTTCTTACTCCTCTTCTTTTCCCCACTCTTTTTTAATCTCCTCCTCTTCTTCTTCTTCTTTTTTTTATTGAACGTTATTTACAGTTCTTCTTCTTCCTCCTCTCTCGATCTCATTTTTCTCGTTCCATTCTTCTCCAAGTTCTACATTTTCCGGCAGGACCTTCGCCTCACACTTACCTGACAACTGTCCCGTCCTCCCTCCTTGTACCCAGCACAGAGGAAGACATCGTGAATAGTTTCTCTTCTTCCCGCTGATCTGAACCAGCGCTGACATCGATCATTAGGAATTACCTCCACTTCTACTTCTTGCAGAATGGTAGGTACCGTGGATACACCTGCAAATGTGGAAAAAGAATGGATTAGAAAAATCGCTCCATCGGGGAAAATGATTACTCTGCTCCTTTGGCAAGATCAAGGGAATTTGGCCGGACACCTTCGAGCAGTCTGGAACGGGTTTCGTTTTTATTGGATCTCTTCAGCTAGACATAGCTCTCAGGTGCTCGGTAAGAAATCTGAAGTTGTTATTGAAACCGCTCTCTACCACGGAGGCTTTGGACTGACATTTGGTTTTGGCTACAAAAAAGTTTACGAATAGATGCCCTTCACATTCAACCTTTAATTGGTTTGGCTATTTCTTTAGCAAGATACCTATTTGGTTATTTCTTTAGGGAAATTTCAGGCTGGTTAATATTTAACATATTTAATAATAATTCAGGCTGGTTTCTCAAATTTGTGTACATTATCTATTTTCTACACCTCACACATCTAAAATTGACATAAAAATTTTTTGGTACCACGCGATAATTTCCACTTTTTCCCGTGGTACCAGCGAGCACCCATGTAAAAATGGCTTGGCGCTCAACGTGTTAAAGTCCCCAGATAGACTACTCCAGTACTACACGGTACACGATATGACAGTTTATTTCAATCAGGAAGACATGACAGTTTAATGACACACAACACGTAGATATCAGACCTAAATACCATTTGTGTTACCCGGCTCTCATCTCTCTATTATATCATTAACCGATTAACCTAAAATGTTCACCAGGATATGGGCCCGTACTATTCGAAGACGTAAATGACTTGTCAATAGATGCTTAGTCAATAGACAATACCCATTCAGTGTTCACAAAGAAGTCATTAGGCGTTGGAAACATACGATGTAAAGCCTAGGACTGCTATAGCATTATAATTGAAATTACCTCGTTTTTATACTGTTGGCTAGGTGGCTTGTCAAATTACGCCAATAGTTAAATAAATACATTACTTTCCTTTTAATGGGATAAGGAAATTAATAAAGCCTCTTTGTTTGTTTAAAGAAAACTTACATCTAAACACATAAACCACTTGTTAATTGTTTTTCTACTAATAAAATAGGAGACCTTATACATTATACATATTCTATTTAAAAATTAATAAAACAACGCAACGCAGTGATAAATTACTGATGAGGTCCCGAAATTACACTCTCAGACAAAGGACCAAAGGGGAAAAATATCCAAAGTCATTAAAACATAAGATGAAGGCGAACTTTAATTTTAAACAAGAATATCTATGGGTATATAAAATTATGACCTAAATACTAGACATCTAAAGGATACCTACTCGTAAAAGCATGGAACATAAACGCAAACTTCTTTGAAGCGAAGATTTTGCGATTATGTTCGCGGATTTCGCGATTATGTTCGCGGATTTCGCGATTTTGTTCGCGGATTTGGCGATTATGGCCTACCTACAACGGCTTCATAGACAATACATAAAAATACTATGTTCTAAATGAGTGCCTATTTAAGACCAGTATAATTTACAGCAGACGAAGATCAACGTATTCTACCAATTTTGTTTGCTTTTTTATTTGTAAATGCTCACAAGATACATATTATGTAGGTATCTTCAATCAATGACCAGTCCATTTCTCGAAATATTGTTTTACAACCAACAACATATGGATTTGACACCCACCTTAACTCGAGTTTTCGAATAATAACCAGACACACGAGGACAATATTTCAAAGAGAAACTTAGCTGCGGTCAATTTTCTTGCATTTCACTCAAACATCTCATGGTGAGCCCATACTTCAACATGATGGGTACTAAGGTACTACATAAAACCATACTTATCTTCCTATTCAAAGACAACAGTTTCAAGACAATAAGACAGTCACAAACCTCACACTAACTTTTAGGTAGTCTCAATTAATATTCTTTGTATATAGTTAGCACTCAAGTTTACCACACAAGTGACAAGTGTCACGAGCATTTCTTTAACTTACTACACCCATAAATGTGTTCATAAATTTACTAACAAAATGTTGGCTCTCAAGTCGCACTAAAGTATTAATTCCAAACATCTGATTGGCCGACATTGTCTTCAGTCTGACCTGAGAGCGAGAATATTTGGCCATAATGCCATAAAACTGTAGGTTTAATAATAGCAGTTACAGTTCCCTCTGTCAAACCTCTTAAAAAAAAAAAGAAAAAAAAAAACTTATTTGGGAACTTTTTTCGAACTCCTTTTCCATTTCCATTTCTTCACTTCTTCATTTCCTCTTACCTCTTTTCTTTCCACGCTGAATTCCTCATGCAGGAATTTTTCCGAGGTGTCCCGCACGTCCCACTCTCCTAATCTCACTTTTAGATTGCTATTTGCAGTTCTGTGGAAAAACAAACAGGAATGAAAGGTGCTTGGCGCAAGGTAAATCAAATCTGTGGGGAAATTTGAAAATAAATTTCTATCGAAGAAAAGGCAAAGTTATTCATGAGTTAAATAAATAATAAAAAGATTTGACGGCGGGAGCGGCGGTTTGCAAATTTCTGGACTTTTACACTGAGAGAAAAAAACTAGGGTACCGAAAGCCCAATCGAGTGACTGGGTTCCGGAACTCTAATATTGAACTCTATATCGGAAAACTCGACACTTCAATGTATCAATTGTATCTTTCCAACAACCAAAATCAGGGGAAATAACCCAATAATAGAGTTCTTCCACCCTAACGAGTGCTTTTCACAGAAATTTTCCTTCTTTTGACCTTTTCCGAACGGGACAGTACCTATTTGGACTCGTACATTTTAAATATTGTCTACACATATCAAACATTCTAAACTTACCTATGATGTCAAATATACTTACCTCCACACCAAACTAGTACTAATTGCCGTCTAATATAACTTACGTAGCGACACAATGAGCGGCTGTTACCACCCATCTGTTATTGAGTAGCGCTCCTCCACAGGATAACTTCTTCGATAGGAATCCCGATTTGATGATAGCGGCCTGAGGGAAGTAAAGGAAAAAATCAGAACACCCAGAAAACCCCACAAAGAAAAAATTTTGTAGCAAAGTGCAGCTTTGAAAAGTTTACATGTGGAATTCGTTGCGTCGCGTCCTCACTTTATTTCTGTTAAAGCAAAGCTTTTCACAACTTTTGTGGATATCACAGCATTACTAAGTGCCTCGTTTCCAATCAATTTTCATATTTCAATAATCTTTTTACACTAATAATGCCTCCACTGGTCACTACTAGATCAAAGTAGCTACTCAGTTGTCCTCACTGAGTGCACCCCAAACTCTAACCACCGAGTCGAAAAATTTTCGAACCCGCCGGGAATCGAACCCAGGACCTCCGGCGTGCAACCCTAGTGTGATACCCACTCGGGCACGAAGATTGCTGAGTTCTGATTTTCTGAATAATTGAGTGCTGAATAATTACCTACCTGCCAGGGATGAGATCCAAAGCTAGTGCTGTGTCCTCCCACTATCCGATGACTTCGGGTGTAAAGCTCTCCGCATCCTGGAAACAGGACACTGAATATTATTTACTTTTAAAGAACAAAAAATTCAATTACTTGATTTTCCTGGAAGAAAAATTTCAACCGGAAAATCAAGGTTCTGTCCAGGAATTCAAAGGTCTTGAACACAAGGTTAGAATGAAGCAGGGGAAAAATACCTTTTGTTCTTTGAATTCCTGGACGGAAAAATCTTTTGTAGGTACCTTTCTCTCTCTCTCTCTCTCTCTCTCTCTCTCTCTCTCTCTCTCTCTCTCTCTCTCTCTCTCTCACTCTCTCAAATTTTAATCGGTTTACGTAAATATCGTCAATTTTCTTATTATGAGCCGAAAGTGTGCTTTTCAATATTTAATCTAATGTAAAACTTAAACAGTTGGTGAATGGTGCTTTTGGTACAGTGATAGATTTGGTACTCCAAGTGCTGAATAAAGAAAGAAATTACCACGAGTTATAAAAAAGTTTTCATAATTAACAATGTTGTTCACAAAACATTTATAGGACATTGTCATTGATGGGGGATTGGGGGGGTTGATTGGATATCAAAAGTTTCAATGGGTTTTGAATTTATGATGGATTATACTGGAGCAAATCTTGGAGAAATAAACCCATTCGTACTTTCTTGGGAACTAGAGGGTTAACTGAAAGTGAAAGACTTGGTGCACCAGAACTGTCATCTTGTGTTAACCCATTTATACCTAGGTCCCCAGGTGTGAAGAGCAGCCCAAATAAAATTGTGTGAAGTGTAAAAAGGTTTTTACAGGAGAATTTTCGTGAGAAAGATTAATAATCTGGAAATAAATATGTAATGTCTCAAGTGTGACTGGTCCTTAGTCCTAAATAGATTATTTTGGAGTAAGGACCTACTTTTAAGACAAGGACAAAATTGAGGGGGTTTTTTAATGACAATTTTTTAAGTTCACTGAACCACTGGAATGAAGAGGCCAGGGTAACAATAGATCGCTCCATGTCTGTAACTGCTAAGGTCTTATGCTCCCGAAAGAGAAGAGGAAGACAGGGTAGGAGAAAGCCAGCCGTTCCGAGAACGAACCTTATCCGTTCAGGATAAAATCCGCCCCAGGCGGGAATGGAACCCGCGACCTAGCGCTTACAAGGCAGACGGGATACCCTCAAAGTAACTATGTATTAAGCTTGTTCTTGTGGAGTAAATAATAAGGGTTGAGGGGTGCGGAGTAGTCCGAGAAACAACCCAAAGGTCTTTTCTGTTACACGCTGTGTTGGCCTCGTAATAACTTTACAATCAACTTCATTCATTCACATTTCACACACTGATCGCTCTATCTCGAGAACCACAACACCTAGAAAGCTGAAATTTGGTAGGAATATTCGAGATTTCCTAGCTATACCTATGACTGTAGCTAATATAATAATTATGGAGTTGCTGTTATGAGTATAACTTGGAGTTATGAGGTTTTATAATTTGGAGTCCAGGTAGGGGGTAAACGAGAAGATTTTGATAACGATTTCAACTCTTCTTAAGAGGAGATCAATGACCGGGCGCTCTACGTCGCTGACTACTGAAAATTTAAGGCTTGAGAAAGAAGAGGACACGGAAAAGGATTGAAGAGAAGAATTCTTTTACATAAAATAAACACCCTTATTGATGGTCACCTAATCAAAAGACCTACTAAGGAGATGCTTTTTCACTTTCCTTCCTAGGAATCTTTTTTACACTCCTCTTAAATGGATTTCAAAATGAAGAAATAAGAAGACGAGGAACAAGATGAGATTGCTCTTCTTTTGATCAGCAAAAATGAGAAACAATGTGAGTACATTGATCCAATAATTGCATTTCCTATGAGTTTACATGATGATAGAATGACTTTGCAAAAGGAGACAGGTTACAGGTACGAATATACCCACAATCCATAAAAGATTCTTGAACCAGAAGATCTACGAGTAAATTCCATTTATGGGATAACGGCCTGACATTCAGAAATGTATGATGATGCGACCATTCCACAAGCATGTGCTTTACTCTTGCCCAAAACATTGACATTCCAAATCTACCAATCAAGAATCTACAAAACATAAAAAATCTAGGTACTACTTTCTTTTTCGCTAACCCACAATTTTTGTTTGTTTACGAAACCCATTTTGTATTATTTTTTTTAGTTAACACACCGACCTATACTTTTACTTTTTGCTGCAAATATTTGTATTTGGAGTTTGCTCAATTTACTGATCTCAGTCGTGGTTAAGTTTGTTTGACCAAGGTAAGAAATTAGGTACGTACAAAAATAGTAGGTAGGTAGGTACCTAGGTATATTTTTGTAATTTTTGACCTAGGATGCCGTACATATTTGTAGGACTAGTATCTATTTCCATCGATTATTGGTTTTGTTAAGTCCGATATGACCATTCATATATTCACAAATGTCTTCAAGACGCATACCTATGTCACTACACAGATCTATGGATTTATGTACATGGAGTAGTAGGTACGTATCAATATGGTCTACCATTTGATTAATGAATAATGAGTAGGTAGATATTCAATATTGATGGTAGTGATAGTAAGGTAGTCATTGTAGATAATAGTATAATAGAGGATTCCATTGTGATATGTTATTTGAGGTATGCCATGTGAAAAATTCCTACCATCAACTCTTATTATTACTTTAGGTGACTCTCATTTTTGCTTAGGTATACTGGAGTTGTAGGTTGTAGAGGACGTAGAAGTTGGTGACTATTTTTGAGAATCTCACTAGATTCCAATACAGACCTTGATATCATATAGGTATACTCATACTAGATTATGGTACTTGTATTTTTGACAAGTCCTTTCTTTAAACTAGCGACTACTTCATTCATCTTGGCTAGACCTTTACTTAGATTCCTGGATAAAAAGGTAAGTTCCTCGGTACTAGGAACAAATAGATCTTTTTGATCTGCATTTGACACGCATGAAAGCATGTATTGGCTAACAAGTAATTACTGAGAAATCTGATATTACTAATAATACATGGTGCCAGTTACCTCAAGAAATGACATGAAATTGGCAACATTGTTCGTCTTAAGTTAAACTTAAGTTTATCTTTAGATTTCATACATACGACGGTCAATCACTTTAATTTGAAAGCGATAATTTTTGTGCGGGTGTATTTGAAGGGCGTAAGTCGACTTACGCCTTTCTTCAATCAATCCCCTCAATTTTCAAACCCATATAGCCCTGGAAACACGGTTTGTCCCCGAATAGGTGGGTAGTTTTGCCGTACTTATAATTACATATGATGATTAGTAGATTCGTATAAGCTTAACCCATCTTTTGGGGCTGTTCGCTCCTACATCTACACATAAGCCTCAGAGTGGGCTTTTTGTGTACAGAGTTAAGCTGAATTGATGATTAGGTATTGTCTGTAGGTATATTAATAATATTCACTGAATATAAAGGAAAAATAATAATCCCTACTACATACTAATAATAATAAAAAAGTACAATTTATGCGTTAGTGCTAGGTATACATATGAATAAGCAGCGTTAAATTTTCACTGCTGGCCAGTGCTGGCAGTGATGTTTTTGAAGTGAACATGTTGTAATAAATTAAAATTGTAAAATTAATGCAATTACTCGTATGTCATTTCTGTTAGTAGGGGGTATGGGGTAGAACATGGATTTTACAAAAGGTTGCAGTAGAAATAATGCAGTAGTTAATAATTATTATGGTAATTACTCGTATGTAAAATAATATGTAATAATTTTATTGTGAATATATTTTATATTAATTAATTTATTGTGAACTATTATACAGTGCCGTGTCTGATGGTAAACAGGTGGTGAAAATGAATGAAAGTCCATACTCCAGATCAACAAAATATAGTGTAGATGTAGGGAATGGTATCTTTATCTCCTTCACTGACTTTTGCGTAAGTATGTACTTGTAGGTATGTACGTATACATAACTATACGTATACAGTAAAATTAGTAAGTTACTGTAACAGTAGAGTAGAGTACAGTAAATGGGAGTAGGTTACTGTACCTACATGTACTTACACTAGGGTATACTGTATACAGTACGTATAGCATCCAGCAGAATTTAATGTAACGTGAAATGAAAATATTTTCCCTCTTAGGTAATGAATGTAACATTTTAACCTACTCCCACTCCCTCTCTACCTTTCTCCTCTCTTTTTCCTTATCTCTCTCTCTCCCCCTCTTCCCTCCTCTTTTCTACTTCTTTCTTTCTCTCTATCTCTTTCTCCCTCCCTCTGTTTCCCTCTCTCCTCTGATCCATCTCTCTCTCTCTCTACTACCCTGGCCCTCTTTACCTCCCTACCTCTTTTTCTGTCTCTCTCTCTCTCCCCCTCTCTGTCTCTATCTCTCTCTCTCTTTCCCTTACTCCCTCCCTCCCTGTCCATACCTCTCCCTCTCTATACTGCCGCTATCTCTCTCTCTCTATACTGCCGCTATCTCTCTCCCTCTCTATACTTCTCTCCTTTCTCCCTCCTTGCTTCTCTCTCTCTCTCTCTCTCTCTCCCTCCTTGCTTTTCTCTCTCTCACTCTCTATTTCTCTTCCCCAATCCCCTCTTAACCTAACCTACCTCTTTTTTCGCCTCTTTCTATCTCCCTCCCTCTCTGTCTGTCTGTCTGTCTCTCTCTCTCTCCTGTTTCCCTGGCAAGTGACTCATGCAGGCATTGCCTAGGGTTGTGAACACGACAGTTTAATGTCATTTGCAACGGATTTGGATGTAGTGCTGCTAATCATCAAAATTCAATTACAGTTACGTCCTGTTGGTTTTTTTTCTACAGGAATACAGGTTATATATACAGGCTAGATCGTAGGTTGGTTAGGAGAAATTAGGTTGATAATATGTTTAGCCAGGTATAACTACCAAACACTTTACCAATTCGGCGATTTTTTTTTTTTTTTTTTTTTTTTTTTTTTAAAATGGGTGTTCAACAACTGAACTGGAAAAATCTAACAGTAGGTATCGATCGATCGAAGTATTGATGTTTGGTTGTCATGGATACAACACTTCCCCTCCCCTTTTACGAGTACCTACCTACCTACAACATAGGCATAGCCAGCTTGGTTGGCAGCGCGCCTGCCTTGTAGGCGCTAGGCTGTAGGTTCAATTCCCGCCCGGGTTGGATTTTATCCTGAACGGATAATTTTCATTCTCGGAGCGGCTGGCTTTCTCCTATCATGTCTTCCTTCTCTCTTCGATTTCGGGACGGTAAGACCTTAGCAATTACAGTTCCCTCCATCAAACCTCTTAAAAAAAGTAAACACAGTTTTAGTAATTAACAGAATTTACCTTGTAGGGCATTAGATCTCCAATTTGAACCTATACACCTACTCAGTAGGTGGTGTAGTGGTCCTGCCTCGGTGGTGTAGTGGTCAAGGCGCTCGCCTGGTAAACAGGAGGGCGTGGGTTCAATCCCAGCCGAGGTACTATCCAAGACGTAATACTATCAAATAGACAGAGAGGTAAGAAGTAGGGAGACATGACTGACGTGGGTATGAAAAGGATGATAAAACCACGTCGAAATAATAATTTGATAAGATAGGAAATAGGGTATCATGTTTCGAAAGCAAAAGTTTCCTCTCATTCACCTTTATTTCTCAAGTACTGAAAGCCATTTCATTTTTCCGCTGTCTATTATGTATTATTATTCTCAGAGCTCTTGAGTGTCAATGTGTTCAAATTCTTCAGTGTCTGCAAACTTGAAACAGAAGGCTTATGATCTCCGTTTTCTATGTTTTTCCTTGGCGAGAAAAAGTCCAATTTATCAATTTTAAAATCAATATCTACCAACTTTACTTTCTGTTGTGGGCAGAAAATTGTGTTATAAAATGTTATAAAGTCTCAGTTGATGAAGTTGGCTATAGCCTTGGTTTCGTAACCTAGAGAACCTCGAATTCCAACGCCGCATAAAGTTTTTGTTTATGCTTCTCAGTGTTTTTCCTTGGCGAAAAAAAGTCCAATTTATCAATTTTAACTTTACTTTCTCTTGTGGGCAGAAAATTGTGTTATAAAATGTTATAAAGTCCCAGTTGATGAAGTTGGCTATAGCCTTGGTTTCGTAACCTAGAGAACCTCGAATTCCAACGCCGCATAAAGTTTTTGTTTATGCTTCTCCCTTTGTTGACATAATTCGGATTAATTCCTTTTTTTCTAATTCAATGTAGGTACAATATATATTTTGTAATGATGATGAATCTCACACTGCCGCAAGAACCACTAATCAAAATGTTGATTTTGACGCGGAATTCAAAAAACTTGAATAAATACGAGGTATTAGAATAGACAGATAGGTAGCTATCCAAGACGTAATACTATCAAATAGACAGAGAGGTAAGAAATAGGGAGACATGGCTGACGTGGGTATGAAAAGGATGATAAAACCACGTTGGAATAATAATTTGATAAGATAGGAAATAGGGTATCATGTTTCGAAAGCAAAAGTTTCCTCTCATTCACCTTTCTGACTTTTATTTCTCAAGTACTGAAAGCCATTTCATTTTTCCGCTGTCTATTATGTATTATTCTCAGAGCTCTTGAGTGTCAATGTGTTCAAATTCTTCAGTGTCTGCAAACTTGAAACAGAAGGCTTATGATCTCCGTTTTCAAAATGAGCTTTGAAATTTTATTCAGCCTTCAAAGTGTCAGGCTTTTGATATCAACCTTTTTTGCCTATCTGATAAGGGACATACTACGGGATGGGCATGCTAGGAAATAGAGCACACGAGGCTATAATTTAGCTTCAATTTCTCCCTTTTCCAGGTATGTTCTTATTTCAAAGATCCGTTAGTGTGCATTGGACCAGTAGCTTCGGACTTACAATTCAAACTGAATGATGCTGAACGGACAGCAGGAGAGAAACGTCTCACAGGCAAAACATCCATGTTTAATCACATTAGGCGTTGAACGTTCCCACAAAACATAACCCCATTATATAAAAACATAAACATATCAAAGTACATATCATTAAAATTAATGCATTACGAAAAAAACTATCAATTTTTATATAAGTCTACAAAGATAAAAAGTTCATGAAACTTTTGATCTCATAGTAAGTATTTTCTTTCTTGTAGTTAAGTTATTCAAACCCTAGAAGTATAAGATATTATTCTTAAGGGATAAAAGAATTCCAACTTTTCTTGTGTAAGAATTTTCTCGTGATATCTTGTAGGTAAGTTCTTATTTACTTTGAAGTCTTTAGCGTTTAGGTTTCAGTTTGAATGCATGAATGGAAATGTTGTGAGTGATATTCAGACATCGGTCTTAAGTATAACATAGATTAGAACGAACAAGTTAGGAGTATTTTACATAAGTTTTTCTCACATTTTTTTGAGAATCTATGATGCATTGTAAGAAAACAGTCACCAAACCATTAGAGAATTACCTATCTAGCTTGTAAATTTTATACGAGCTGTAGAGAGGGATGTTAATAATAGATCCCTAATACTCCCACATTTTTACTATGGTGGCAAATTTTAAAAGTTATTGTATGGAAAATGAAATAGCTCTACTAGCTATTGAGATGGTTTTTTTAATTAATTACCTGAAATTCAGTAGAAATATTAAAATACCCTACAGGTACGTTCAAATGTACTGCAATATTTGTATGATGTTCGTCATTATTTTCTTGAACAAAAAACGTTTGATATCTTTCTTGTAATACCTACAATTGAAAATTTCAATATTGAAGTGATAGATGTTGGACGAAGCTTCCTATAAGAACGGTAAAAAAAAGTTCACTTAAAACTATTGCAAGTTACTTTTGGAATGATGTTGCGATGTTCATTGGAATGAAATTATTCTCATGATGACAATGATGACATTAATATAAGTACATAGTAACAATAGACAATTAATTTCATCTCCTCACTCTCGTTTTTTTTTTTTTTTTTTTTTTTTTTTAAAAAAAAGCAAATAAAAAAACTAAAAAAAAAAGGAAAATTTCTCCTTGAAATTTTTTTTTTTTTTTTAAATAAAAGTCAATTAGAAAACTCAAAATAAAAGGAAAAGTTCTCCTTGAAACTGGAGTATTTCATTTTTTATTAGTCTCAGTTTAAAATTAATTGAAATTGTTTTTTTTTTTGTAAAAAAGAAAGAGTTGATTTAAAATGATGTTAATGAACTCAGCTTTTGCTCACCTAAAAAAATCAAATTTAATTATAAGTAAAAATTGGGAAATAAATGATACCTTGTAATTTAATAAAATTGAGAGCTGGAGTATAGTTACAAAAAATTTGAAAGCGAATTATGAATTTTTGAAATTATGAAAAAAGTGAATTTCAAAACTTTATTCGTGTACAACGTTCTTCATGATTCATCGATAAAGGTAATTATATTTTCAATATTTCTATTTGAAGTTTCCCCATTTGAATGACAGAATTAGTTTTTCTAGGAATTGTGCTGAGTGTTTGCAAACTTAATCTTATTTTCCGGAACTTTGTTATGTATTTAATTGTCTATTTTTATTTCGTTACCTTTTATATACATATTAAAAGTAGAACATAATTAAGTACATAAAAAACCGTCTATATATCATATACATATCATCTTAGCCATATCATTTATTTATTTTTTATTATATCTTACCTAATTAACTTTAATTTAGTATATAAGTCTCTATACACAACTCTATATATAGTTACCTAAAAATAAAAATATAATTTTATACCTACCTAAGTAGGTATGCACTTTGCTTTTACCAAAGGTAAATAATTTACCTCCTAATAAATTTAACCACACTAACCATTTTTGTCTCCATTTGCAACATAGAAAGTGTCATATTCTTATCGAAGTATGGAGGACAAACATTATTGATACCTAAAAATGGTCTTTAGATGAAAAGAATGTTTAATATCATTATAAAATTACGAGTAATAAATGTCTATGTAATAATTAATCATCTTGCGATAAGATCCTATGATTATATCAGGTGTGTAAATTACGGGTTGAATTATAAGGTTCCTCATAGGTATAGACGTAAATACAAGTGCAGATTTGTAAGATAAATTTATTTTCCAATAGGTATTTTACCTTGAAACATTTTCTTCGAAAGATTTATTTTACTAAGCGTAGATTTCTATTTAGGCGAATTTTGTAAATTTTAGTATACCTATCTTTCCTAGAAAAAATGCTAAATATTATTATGGTTTATTTTTCATTATTATTTTCACATTTATCGACGCAGTTGAAAACCTGGTAAACGATAGGTTGAAAACCTGGTAAACGAAAAAGACCTCTTTATTATAAATGAGGAAAAAACTTGATAGTTAAGCATGAAATCAGCAGATATCAGTTTTAGACATGTCTACTTACTTTATGTCCAGCTTCGAATTTGGAATCAAATTACAGAAATCTTAATCCAAAAACCAGTACATTTAAACTCGGAGCTACCAACCACTTCGTTTTGTGGTTGGTATAAAGCTATTAAAATATAAAATTAATAATTATGTGCTGACTTAATATTCAAAATACAAAATGATAATTTATTTCCGAGAGTTTACCACATCGAAATAGGACAAATAGGTAGTATTGAATTTTATTTTAACTATATAGGTAGGTATGTATTATTTTTCTTACTTATCTATATCATTTTGAAGCGAGAGTAAAAGATGTGGCAAAGAAAACCAACAAAACAAAAGAAGAAACCAGAGATATGCGAGGAAGTTGAAGCAAAGATAAACAAAGTAACAAAGTGCGATAAATTAGACGGAGCAGAAAGACATTCACTCATCGCCCCCCGGGGTAATTTTTCACGACCTAATTTACACCATTTGTCTATCAACACCCACACGGACACGGAAATAACTCAAATAAAATTAGACTGAAAATGATACTTCTGAATTGTCTGTTGTAACGAAACAAGGAAAGCTACAGCGAACTGAATTGTGTGTTTATGACTTTTCCAGGATATTTGAGATGCTGACGTAGGTAGGTATTGCTGATGACAGTGATGACGCTTTCAGAATACGTAAGTATGAAATAAGTAAAGAAGGACCGAAGGAGAAGGAGAGTTAGAGGGAAGGTGATATCTTTAGCAGATGCGCCCAAAGTCACCAAAGTGTCAAATTGTTTCTAATAGATGGAGAAAAAGAGAGACTAGGTAACTAATGGTATTTTCAGTGGATGTGCCAAAATAACCAAAAGATACCAGGGCGGATTTTATCCTAAGCAGATGAAGTTCGTTCTCGGAAAGGCTGGCTTTCTAATATCTAATCTTCCTTCTTGTCTTTCGGGACGATAAGACCTTAGCGGTTATAATTCCCTCTACCTTCTTCTTTCACATTACCTTATCCCAATTTCTATTTGGGGTCGGTGCGGCGTTTCCATCTTGTACTCTATATCCTTTTGCGTTTTTCGCCAGCCCCTCTATCAAACCTATATAAAAAGAGTTTTCCTTACCATGTCTCGTTCTACCCCATCCGGCTACTGTGGCACTCTTGCCCACTAGCTTGACAGTTTGGTCGGGTAGACACACCGGTATAATGTGCTGCTTAAACACCACATCCTTGTCAATCTTGATGAGCGCCACGTCATTTGAGATGCTGACGTAGGTAGGTATTGCTGATGACAGTGATGACGCTTTCAGAATACGTAAGTATGAAATAAGTAAAGAAGGACCGAAGGAGAAGGAGAGTTAGAGGGAAGGACAGATGCGCCGAAAGTGTCAAATTGTAGGTAATAGATGGAGAAAAAGAGAGACTAGGCAACTAATGGTATTTTCAGTGGATGTGCCAAAATCACCAAAAGATACCAGGGCGGATTTTATCCCAAGCAGATGAAGTTCGTTCTCGGAAAGGCTGGCTTTCTAATATCTAATCTTCCTTCTTGTCTTTCGGGACGATAAGATCTTAGCGGTTATCATTCCCTCTACCTTCTTCATTTACATTACCTTATCCCAATTTCTATTTGGGGTCGGTGCGGCGTTTCCATTTTGTATTCTATACCCTTTTGCGTTTTTCGCCAGCCCCTCTATCAAACCTATATAAAAAAGTTTTCCTTACCATGTCTCGTTCTACCCCATCCGGCTACTGTGGCACTCTTGCCCACAAGCTTGACAGTTTGGTCGGGTAGACACACCGGTATAATGTGCTGCTTAAACACCACATCCTTGTCAATCTTGATGAGCGCCACGTCATTACGGAAATCAGAGGGGGAGTATTGAGGGTGAACCTAGGGAGGAAAAATCGGTAGAAACTAATTTTATGGAAATAATAATAATAAAAATACATATTTAAAAATGAAGGGGCGTGACTGAAAGGGTTAAGATAAACTTTCAGAAAGCATGATTGATGGAAGAAGAAACTTCCTTGACGGAGTGGGTATCGTACGCTTGCACACCGGAGGTCCCGAGTTCGATTCCTGACAGATTTGAAGTTTTTTTGCTTCTCTGCTTGGACGGGGTACACCCGGCCTTGTGAGGACAACTGAGTAGCTAATGGAAATCAGTTGTGGCTAAGACCTTAAAATGACTCCCTTGTAGGTTCCCACAGTTTCCAGGTAAAGGTAAATACGAAAAACTGAACTTGAAATGTTAAAAGTTGGAGTACCCATTATTTCCCGAGCTGTTTACACAGGGTCGAAAATTTTGTTTGTAAATATTTACCTAAGGATTTTAGGACAATTTTTACTTTATTATAAATTACCTTGTTTATTTAAATTTTAGATGAGTTTTTTTTCCAAAGGGGCTTAATCTTCTTTTTCAGAAATGTAATGTCTAATCAAAAGGTAATTTATTTTACAAACGACTGCCGTGTATTTAACTTGAACATTCAGAAAGCCTGGCTCTTTAGATAGCTGGCTGGGAAGGTTTCCTAATTTAAAACATATTTATTTCTCCAGAGAGTTACATTAGTCTGGGAGCATGGAGAAATCTGTTTCGTATATTTTGAGATGTCAAAACATTACTTTGTGTGTTTAACTTTTTGTTTGCATTAGGGTCTGTTGTGGTTGATCTGCATGGTAGGGTCTACAATCTAACGAATGGGTCTGTTACATAAATAAATACACCGTTTCAAAAGTTCTAAGAACCACTTAAAATTTTCGCAGTCAAACGCGAAAAGTATTACCTACAACTAGGCTTGCCAAACGTCCCGAATTGGCCGGGACAGTCCCGAATTTCAGGACATGGTAGGGTCTACAATCTAACGAATGGGTCTGTTACATAAATAAATACACCGTTTCAAAAGTTCTAAGAACCACTTCAAATTTTCGCAGTCAAACGCGAAAAGTATTACCTACAACTAGGCTTGCCAAACGTCCCGAATTGGCCGGGACAGTCCCCCCGAATTTCTAGAACTGTCATCTTGTGTTAACCCATTTATACCTAGGTCCCCAGGTGTGAAGAGCAGTCCAAATAAAATTGTGTGAAGTGTAAAAAGGTTTTTACAGGAGAATTTTCGTGAGAAAGATTAATAATCTGGAAATAAATATGTAATGTAACATATTTATTTCCAGCTCAACATACCTACCTATAAATAGGTAGGTATGTTGAGAAACTTTTTATTGTTTTGAAAGATTTATTTGCCTTCTTGAATAAGTTTTCTGGTTCAAGTCTCAGATTGAAATTTTGATTTGACGACAAATTTAAATTGGAAAAATATAATAAAAAGAACTAAATACATAAAAACCACAGTAATAAGTGTAATAACAAACGGGAAAACCCATAAAGGAAAAGCTGTAACCAAATGAATGAAAAGAAACGCAAGACAAAACTGGAATGGACAGAAAAAAGCACAATGTGGGATTGTGGCCCGAAGCACTGAAAGTGTTAACGTGACACAGGATGTAAAGTAAGAGGTGAATAAGCAATCCAATGTCTCTTAGGATCCCAACGAAATGTAAACAAGAGAAAAAATAAGGATCCACATAGAATCAACCACGCGTGAATTCCATATCCGTGAAAATCTGAAGATTCTAGGAAATCTACTCAGGATAGGAGTTTCCAAAGCAGATTCTCTGAGAGAATTACCGAAATCTGAAAGAAATCTTTAAAAGAAATGAGATTCAGATACTTTCATATTAGGTATCTTCCTCTGTATTGAAATAAGTTTTGGAGATTAACCTAATCCTTTTAAGATCGGTAGTAATAAAACTACCGAGTTAAAACATTTACTAAATGTTAAATTTCCCTTACAAAAACTCTCATATCATTTTCATCATTAGAAACTATGTTGACATTCGTAGACAGAACAAAGAGTTTCAAATCACGTGTGATTTATCTGATAAGAAAAGATTGAAGAAAAATATAATAAAAAGAACTAAATACATAAAAACCACAGTAATAAGTGTAGTAACAAACGGGAAAACCCACAAAAGGAAAAGCTGTAACCAAATGAATGACAAGAAACGCAAGACAAAACTGGAATGGACAGAAAAAAGCACAATGTGGGATTGTGGCCCGAAGCACTGAAAGTGTTAATGTGACACAGGATGTAAAGTAAGAGGTGAATGAGCAATCCAATGTCTCTTAGGATCCCAACGAAATGTAAACAAGAGAAAAAATAAGGATCCACATAGAATCAACCACGCGTGAATTCCATATCCGTGAAAATCTGAAGATTCTAGGAAATCTACTCAGGATAGGAGTTTCCAAAGCAGATTCTCTGAGAGAATTACCGAAATCTGAAAGAAATCTTTAAAAGAAATGAGATTCAGATACTTTCATATTAGGTATCTTCCTCTGTATTGAAATAAGTTTTGGAGATTAACCTAATCCTTTTAAGATCGGTAGTAATAAAACTACCGAGTTAAAACATTTACTAAATGTTAAATTTCCCTTACAAAAACTCTCATATCATTTTCATCATTAGAAACTATGTTGACATTCGTAGACAGAACAAAGAGTTTCAAATCACGTGTGATTTATCTGATAAGAAAAGATTGACTAAACTACGAGTAATTTTCAGTGCTGTAGGTGTGTACCTTAAGTAAGTAGAGATGAAGCTCCTGAATGGTCACTGATAAAAACAGTACGAGTATGTACTTAGGTAGAAAAAGTAAAAAAATTCTCCTCATTGAAAGAGAGTCAAATGTTTTTCTCTTGCATGACTCCTAAGAATCAAAATCACATTATTCTCCACTCTTTGGCATAGTAATGTATAGTTTTTAAAATTTTCCAGAAAAGAATGTTACAAGAATCAAAAGGAGGAATGTTTTTTCTTTAAAAGGAGGAACCAAATAAAAGACCCATCAAAAAATGACATTCCTGATTGCCTGTAAATATTTCACGCCAGCCTAGTTAGCTTAGTTGGTAGTGCGTCTGCCTTGTAGGCGCTAGGCCGCGGGTTCGATTCCCGCCCGAGGCGGATTTTATCCTGATGGGATAATGTTGTTCTCGGAACGGCTGGCTTTCTCCTATCCTGTCTTCCTTCTCTCTTCGATTTCGGGACGATAAGACCATAGCAGTCGGAACGGCTGGCTTTCTCCTATCCTGTCTTCCTTCTCTCTTCGATTTCGGGACGATAAGACCATAGCAGTTACAGTTCCCCCTGGCTTTCTCCTATCCTGTCTTCCTTCTCTCTTCGATTTCGGGACGATAAGACCATAGCAGTTACAGTTCCCTCTGTGTTCCTATCCTGTCTTCCTTCTCTCTTCGATTTCGGGACGATAAGACCATAGCAGTTACAGTTCCCTCTGTCGGCAGGCTTTCTCCTATCCTGTCTTCCTTCTCTCTTCGATTTCGGGACGATAATCGCTTTCTCCTATCCTGTCTTCCTTCTCTCTTCGATTTCGGGACGATAAGACCATAGCAGTTACAGTTCCCTCTGTCAACTTTCTTCCATCCTGTCTTCCTTCTCTCTTCGATTTCGGGACGATAAGACCATAGCAGTTACAGTTCCCTCTGTCAACCTAAAAAAAAAAAAAATATTTCACACTATTCTCCACTGATAAAGTGATAAGTTGATAACATTACGACAGACAGAAGATGCGTGAGATGTTGTATTTCACATGACATGATAACAAGTTCAAAGTTCTTTGAATATTTTTGTTATTTTTATTCCGGATCTTGTTTGATTAGAATTCTTTGGAAAAGAGTTTCTTGCGATGATTTCACGTTATGTAAGCAAAGTATGAATGCTGAGTCACTTACCAACTTACCCGCACGGTAGTTCTCAACATACTTATGTACCTATCATATTTAAACATATGCTTATATTATTACTATGTATAATTATTTATTATTACAGGACCTACCTACCAAAATGAGTTATAAATGTGTACTCTGTTCCCTTGATTATGCTTATATTATTACTATGTATAATTATTTATTATTACAGGACCTACCTACCAAAATGAGTTATAAATGTGTACTCTGTTCCCTTGCTATTTGTAACTAGAGGTAAGAAGCTGCAGAGGTAAAGGTTCCTTGTTGCTCTTAAGTAGGGCTGATGATAGCCAGGCATATTCACGATTCGTTCTAAAGGGGTAAAAAGGTAATATTGAAAAAAAAGAGCTTCAAACAGAGAAAATAATTAGAAAGATAAAGTGATTTCAGAGTGCTGAGTGAATGTGCAGAAAATGTCCAAGTGTTAAACAATCAATAAATAAAACCAATATTGCATAACTTTCTTCTATACGTGAAACTACTCCCAAGTGATAAGTGTGACTAGAAATACGTGATTATTTAACCAGATGAAGATTCCACTACTCCATAACCAGAGAAAATAATTAGAAAAATAAAGTGATTTCAGAGTGCTGAGTGAATGTGCAGAAAATGTCCAAGTGTTAAACAATCAATAGATAAAACCAATATTGCATAACTTTCATCTATACGTGAAACTACTCCCAAGTGATAAGTGTGACTAGAAATACGTGATTATTTAACCAGATGAAGATTCCACTACTCCATAACCATCAGTGCAATATTAAGTGATCCTTTAGACTACGCCTTGTGTGGTATCCTCTATGTAGGACGCTCAGAAGAAAAGTGCAACTGAATTGAAATTTTACCGCGGAATCCTGTCGTCTGAGACACGGTTTGTGAAGACGCTACGGAAGAATCTGCCATCACTGGACGCACTATCACGTCTGGTAACGTCGTAGACATTGGTTGAGAGGCGTGAGGTCGTGAGTTCATGTACACGAAGGTTGGTTTGGTTGTGGTGAGACTCCAGGGTTGCTGAAATCCTTGGAGAAGGTTGAGGAGGAAGTGGGGTTTCTGCGTTTGAGTGAAGAAGGTCGGGATTGGTCGTGCATCCAGATGGTTAGACGAATAGATTGGATAGTGGTCGGATGATAGAGAGTGGGGAGGATCTTGCTGATTCTGCTGATGATATTGCTGCTCCTGTTGATGCTAGGGATTGGTCGTGCATCCAGATGGTTGGACGAATAGATTGGATAGTGGTCGGATGATAGAGAGTGGGGAGGATCTTGCTGATTCTGCTGATGATATTGCTGCTCCTGTTGATGCTGCATGATGAACTGCATGGCTAGTACAATAATCGGAAGGAATCAGCATCTTGGAATAACAGGGATTTCTGGGCTTGTGCAAAATATTTTGAGAATCTCTTAGTTTCCGTATGATCTACCAACACTTTGGAGGATCTAATTACGATAAAATTCTACCATTGCTGTTAAAATGGGCATTTTATTGCTTAATGGTTTGTTAACTCTATCTACAGTATTCTGAGAAAGGCCTTTATATTCTTGTATAATTTTGTCTGTGAGGTAATTGGTAAAATCTACCAACTTTCGGCAGCCTATACCATTACAATACTTTGCATCAGACCAATACTAGACCTAAACATAAATACATATTACTAACGACACCATTGCACCAGAATATATCCGAAATTTTGATAGCATACGAGTAACTTGCTCTTATCAGAACAACATAGGTATAACACTCTCAATGAATTATTCATATTCAGTGAGGAACAACTCAAACATATCACAGAATTCAAACATATCACAAGAAAGCAAACCCACCAAATCAGAAGTTATCAACCGCAAGACCAAAATTCAGACATGAATAATTCAAGCGACCAAATCACACGTTATCTCCAAAATAGTATCGAAGATAATCTTAGATAACGAAATAAACAAGACTCAAGATTGACATCATCCTAACAGATATATTACACAGGTAGAATGACTATTACGTGAACAGGTAGAATGTAGATTATTTAGATACAGGATGCGATGAAATCCAGTGCACTTTCTTCGTGACCTTGGTCAATTGGTAAAGAAGAAGTCAAACCAGAGAGGAATTCAAAACTAGAATGACTGATCAAGTCATCACTCTAGAGCTTTCAGGACATTTAGGGGCTTTCCCAGGAAGATCTCAACACTTTTTGCAAAAGTTAAGACGTAAAATTACAGAGAAAAAATTTCCAAAAGCATAACCCCCTATCACACTCGAAGCGTAGTCACACGACTTGAAAAACCAATTCTATGAATATGACAGAGACTCTCTAATAGACTATAAAAGAATGTACAGACAAAACATAAAACAGAAACAGAGAAAACAGAAAAGACGTAACAAGAAGAAAAAGAATTTTATTGAAATAACACACAGAAAATCGTTTCTGAAAAGTACTAATGGGTACTTAATATATAGGAACATAAGAAAGACATTGTTTAAGTTACAGCAAAAACTCTTCGTGTTCTGGTGATAAGACTATAAAAGAATGTACAGACAAAGCAGAAACAGAGAAAACAGAAAAGACACAACAAGAAGAAAAATAATTTTATTGAAATAACACACAGAAAATCGTTCCTGAAAAGTACTAATGGGTACTTAATATATAGGAACATAAGAAAGACATTGTTTAAGTTACAGCAAAAACTCTTCGTGTTCTGGTGATGGGAATTCTATTAGGACATCAAAGAAAACTCCGATTATGAGAGAGAAATGAGGTGAAAATATGTTTTGAATCCATAGTACAAATTTGGTGTACTTCTCAAAGTTAGACCAACTTGGAGCTTTGGTCAGCCTCTGTAGATTGCGCGTGTTCTTAAGTATAGGTATGGTTTGAGTGTCTCGCTTTCTATATCAAGGTAACTACCAGTGGTAATAAACATTACTTTCCATTTCAATCTGGCTACAGAGTGACTCAAAAATCTCACCACAACCAGGAACCAAGGTGTGACTGTGAGAACTTTGAAGGGACACCAAGACGTTCAATCATTTCAATCCGGAAATTGCCGGTTTCCGGTTTAAATCCGGACCAGTAAGATGACCTGACTCAGCTAACGAAATTCTCTACCGAAATAATGTCGGAGTTATTCACCCAGCCTCGGTGGTGTATTAGAGGTCAAGAATCTTGTCTGGTAAATAGGAGGACGTGGGTTCAATCCCAACCGATTCAGCGAGGTATGCACACTATTATCTTCAACATTGTTTGAGAATTTGACCACAGTAACAGTGGTAGCCTACTGCTGGAGTAAAGGAACTGTGTAATCCTATTCGAGCAGTATAAATAAACACAACTGATATTACCGGAAATTTATGCTAAAGTGGTTCCGGAGTAGGTATGTTTATTTTTAGACTTTATCATTATCATACATAACATGGGACAAGATCATAAATATACAGGTATAAATTGTTATCTTTCCTTATAACCCCATGATGTAAAGGTACTTGAAGGTATAAAATTCCAGCTGTTGCACCCAGTGGTACCTATAATGACCTCAAGAGGTTACCTGTCTTCTTGGTCCAATATCTTGGCGCCTGAATGAGATAAGGCAATGCTAAGTGACTAGACTAAGGGCTAAATTTATGCGGTCGAATACATTCAAGTGTGACTGATGGTCCTTACTCCTAAATAAATTATTTTGGAGTAAGGACCTACTTTTAAGACAAGGACAAAATTGAGGGGTTTTTTTTAATGACAATTCTAATAGAGGGAACTGTAACTGCTAAGGTCTTATCCTCCCGAAAGAGAAGAGGAAGACAGGGTAGGAGAAAGCCAACCGTTCCGATAACGAACCTTATCCGTTCAGGATAAAATCCGCCCCGGGCGGGAATGGAACCCGCGACCTAGCGCTTACAAGGCAGACGGGATACCCTCAAAGTAACTATGTATTATTGTATTAGCTTGCTCTTGTGAAGTAAAAAATGAGGGTTGGGGGGTGCGGAGTAGTCCGAGAAACAACCCAAAGGTCTTTTCTGTTACACGCTGTGTTGGCCTCGTAATAACTTTACAATCAACTTCATCGCTCTCGGGTATTTACTATTTACCCAAACTTGTGCCTATCATTCTTCTTAACATTGGATTTGAGCTCCTTATCTCTAATCTTATTAAATGTGATAGGAAATAGCCGATAGTGAAGTCAGTTTTGAGATAGCGAAAGTTACCTACACACCCTCGCCTATCTCTCTCTCTCTCTCTTTCTTTCTTTCTTTCGGTGGATATTGGACCTGGAAGTTGGTGGTTCGAGCCCAAGTGAAGTCATAAAATTCGTTAATCTGGGACCGATAAAAGAAGGAAGGGCAGAGAAAGGGAGAAGAGAGCGAGAGATGATTTCGTACTTTTAGTGGAGAAGCCAAAAATGCCAACAAATTGAATTAATCAATAAATAATCAAATCATGAATTATTTGTGGCAAAGCAAAAGCCTTTTCACAAATTTTGTGGATATCACAGCATTGCTAAGTGTCTCTTTTTTTTTTTTTTTTTTTTTTTACGGCTTTCTTTTAAGTGGCAGGGTTCTCCTAGAGGAGCTCTTCCACCCAACCACTAAATTTTTCCTTCACTGTGAGCCCTTAAGATATTTCACCAGGGAGGTCTTGAATGCTCCTAGACTTTGTGAGTCTCTTATATCCCTATGAAGAGAATTCCATAATCTAACTGCAGATACATGGTAAGATCTCTTCTGGTAATGTCGCCAATGGTCACTACTAGTGGTAGCTCCTCAATGTCCTTACGAGGCTGAGTGCACCCTAAACTCTAGGCATGGAGACGAAAAAACTTCGACACCGCCGGGAATCGAACCCGGGACCTCCGGCGTGCAAGTCGGAGTTAATTCTACAGTTCACTGAACCACTGGAATGAAGAGGCCAGGGTAACAATAGATCGCTCCATGTCTGATAAACCGATCTATAATGATCGGGTAAATGATCTCAGCAAAGCCTGGACATGGAACATCAATTTGTGATATGGATGATCAATCCACTCGGAAAATGTATCCGATCTACAGAGTTCGGTAAAAGATTAATCTCAATCTCATACTGAGAGCTGTGGGGGGGGGGAGGCATACAGTAAAGAGAAGAATGATAGCCTGGAAGCGGGTGGAGCGGACCGCGAAAGACGTGCTCTCTTATTCCGTTAGCAAAATGGGAGCCCTTGTTCTAAGCTGACGTCTAAATAAAGCACCTAAGCATCTAAGCTGAAGCTGACAGTCTAAATAATTTATTTATTAAAAATCCCAGATGGGATAGTTTACAATGATACAATTCAGTAAAATACATTTCAGTAAATAAATAAATAAATAAAGCTCTAGGTGCTTATACTTATCCCTGTGTATGACTTATACTTTTACTTATCCCTGTAGATGAGATAAACGTGAAAGATTTAAGGAGTTAATGACACGAGGAATTTCCTTCATGAGAATATCCAATAATCTATGATACCATTATGTAAGAGATAAGTAAATAGTTTGGGTTCAAATTATTGACCATGAGCCATGGGTAACCGAAAAACTATTGGGTGTCGAGTCTATAATTAGTGGAGGATATCTGAAAGTCGATTCTTCGACATTCTTGATGCTCTGAGATTTCTAAGTTTATTCCTTTAAATACAAAATCAAACAAAAGCTCATTGAATAAAGATCAGCATTTCGATAAATAAATTTGATTTCAAAAGTGAAATTTCACTTGTAAAGAAGAAGAAATCCATGATTTTCAAGTTTCCTAAAAGTCCGATGATATGTCCAAAATAGGAACCTATATCCCTTTTTGGAGTCCTGTGACATCAATTTACAACATTCTGGATACCCAAAGGAAGTTTTTCGAAACCCATCTTCCTTCCACCTTAGATACGTCACTGTTTATGTGTCATACAATTTATTAAGTAATGACATTAGTCTTGCTCAATCATGAATCATATCGATTACATTTATTGAGCTTGTTACAGTAGGATTGAGATCATCTTTCCTTGGTAAGGTTAAGCCAACTTAATCTAAGCAAAACTCAAGATTAGCAGCTAGGTAATAGGACATTCAGTTCTGTTAAGAGTGAATGGTCCGTCACAAATGTCTTTCCTCGACTGATAAACCAAGCTAAAACTTTATGACTCGACTTGGAAGAGAACCACCAACCTCCAGAGCCGAAGTCCTTTGCTCTAATCACTACACTACTGAATATACTGAGGTTAAGATTAGCTACTACAGGTATTGTGACTATTGTCTTCAGTATTTGCTCATAAATCACCAGCGTGCTACTCGCTATTGATAAAGTCTTTGACCGCTTCATCAGCATAAAGTCATACCCTTTTATGTTCTATGACGAATTGTAAAATTCACAACATCGTGCGGTACGTTTTTTCAAGATTAAGTATTAACTTGATGATGAAAGTGCTTTGGTTCTTCATGCTCTGAATGGAAGATTGTCTTTGTTAAAGACCAGAAGACACTTTCATCCTGCTGCTGATGCTGGTTCAAAGCGTTATTGTATATTTTAAAGCAACTTGAATACTTTTTTTATGTCTCGTGAGATGAACAGTGATTGCAGATTCTGACCCGCTTATTGCACGAAAGAAGGGAGGTCCATGTTTTATCTCGACGATTTTGAATCTGTATGTTCGTCTGTTAATTTCACCATAACTCTTGTCTTTCACCATAACGGTTTGTCCGATTTCAAACAATTTGGAAAACATGTTTGACACATAAAGGACATTTGTTCATGAGATTTTAGACCCAACCGGACCCGATAAAATAAAATTCTGCCTGAGACTATCCCTTGTTCAGCTTTCTATGAACGAAAATTAATGTTCTAATACAATTCATAAATAAAATAGTACAACTTGAATACTTTTTTTATGTCTCGTGAGATGAACAGTGATTGCAGATTCTGACCCGCTTATTGCGCGAAAGAAGGGAGGTCTATGTTTTATCTCGACGATTTTGAATCTGTATGTTCGTCTGTTAATTTCACCATAACTCTTGAACGGTTTGTCCGCTTTCAAACAATTTGGAAAACATGTTTGACACATAAAGGACATTTGTTAATGAGATTTTAGACCCAACCGGACCCGCTAAAATAAAATTCTGCCTGAGACTATCCCTTGTTCAGCTTTCTATGAACGAAAATTAATGTTCTAATACAATTCATAAATAAAATAGTTCGTGTGATAAAGAAAAAAGATACTAAGGTCCTCCAGAAGAATGGATTCTTCCGATCCTTCATACGATTATATGGATCATGGAAAAATATTGACATTCTCTCGTCATATAAGTCAAAAATCTTCAAGAAAACACACTCCAAGGTATCTCCTGCCCAAAGTTCGAGTAGTTTGACTAAAATGTCCTTTATATCAAGACTAGTTCACCTGTTACGACCAGCCAGCGAACACTTCTTTACTCTTGTTTACTTAATATTTGTAACAATGGAATCGTTTCCTGAGTGAAAGTGTTTAGAACGCGTTACCTGGTAACACATGTGAATGTAGTAGATTTTGTGTAATACTTGTAAACCAGTGTCGGAGCTTGCTTATCAATTAGGACAAATCGTTTTCAAGGACTAAACTCAGTAACATAAAACCTCTACAAGTGACCGGACCAAAATGACCAGTTCTTGTGGTCAGTTATTATCTAAGTTTACTATTTCCTTGATGCTAAGGAGAATAAGTCTTTCGAATTATTTGGAGAATTCAACTGGTATTTTGAGGCAATTTGGAAGTGAACTTACCGAAGGTACATGTACGGTTTGTTGATTTGATATCCTAATTTAGTTATTCTGAGATGCATACTATTTGATAGAATGTATTCTGAGGTGGTAGGATAGGTTTGATTTGATGAATATTTTGGAGTTGTTATTGATTGACATCAGTAGATTATGTTCTTGTCAATAGTTATTTCCTCAATGTGTGATGTGTGTTCATGAACATGATTTACATTACTCGTACGTATTTCATGCTCGAGAATTATGCCTACTATTAATTGCTTCGTGGATTCCATGAAAATCATCTCTTCGATCTTTTGATACCTCAGATCCAAAGAACGCCATAAATCTACTTGGGTGCTTAAAACTCGGGTCTTCAAATGGTTAATGAGTATAGGTAATAATGAATATAAAAGATGATTAATTGATTAATATCCGATCGAATGCATTATCATTATCAATTAATTAATAAGTAATTAAGAAGCCATGATAATACTCCATAGGTAATAAGTTAGTAACAATAGCATATAGGTATATTGGTATAAGATTTATGGGAATAAATTTATATCCTATTCCTATCCTATACCTAATTGATTGAATGTTATGTATTTATCAAATTAAATTAAGCTGATTAGTTAATATTCTTCTTAGATACCTAGTAATTCCTCGTATCTAATTGAATTCAATTAAAGTTAAATACCTACCTACCTATTTGTATGTTCTGATGGGTACTTAGTACTTACTGATTATGTCAACTAAAACTAGTGGACTAATAGGTGTAGGTGGTATTTGAAAGTCCCTTTCTTTATCCATAATGGACGTAGGGAAGTAACATTAATTTAGATAGGTATACGGCATACTCTTGTTAATTGATTGATAATGCACCTACAATAGTAATTGTCGAGTATCTCCTATGATATTATAATTTCCTATGATATATTATGATCATTAGCTATTCTTCATTATAGCCTTAGGCTCTGTAATTAGCCATTAATTCATATCTATTACTTACCATAAGGATTTATTGTTTGGAAATTAATATCGTACATCCATATGAAATGTTTTCTAATTTGTAAATACCTATGCCTAGGTACCTTTAGAAGAGATATGTTACATATGTATATGTAGATATATCTAATGAAAAAATCTAAATGAAATTCATGCAAACTCATCTTGGTTTTCCTTACTTGCATTTTCGAGGGCGCCCACAGTGTTCAATGTAGGGGTGTTGTGCACCATATGCATTTTGTCCCGGGACACACAGCAGCTCCAAATCATTCCTCCAGAACACAGGTCCAGAGGTTTGCCCCCTTCCAGGACACAGGATATGCTCAGACTGCAGTCAAACTTGGCTCCGTTGTAGAAGCAGGTTTGAGGAATCACTGGAAAACAGGGAGGAATGGGAATGAGTTTGAGATTTTTTTTTTTTTTAAAGATGAGTGTTTCACCGCCGTTTTTATTTCGTAGCGATGAAACAACTGCTACATTGGACGCTTGTGGTCTGTGTCGTAGCATGCCCATCCCGTAGTATGCCTCTCATCAGATGGGCGAGAAGAGACACAATACTTCCCATTTAGGTGCTGGCTCAACACGAGAACACCAGAAAGTAACCCGTTGAAATATTTGCAATCGAAAAACGAATACAAATTTTTGTCGATGGTGGGATTCGAACCCGGGACCTTCTGCATGGCAAGCAAGCGCGTTACCACTGGACCAACCGTGCCCATTGAACGGAATGCGATCGAATGTTAGGGAATTTGGTTAGCTGAACCGGATCATACCAGTCCGAATTTAAACCGCAAACAGGCAATTCCCGGATTGAGTTTAGGTGTACTTTCCTTCCGGGAAACTTTCGGAATCTGAACCGATTCCAATGGCGTGCCATGTTGGTTTTCCTATGGTTTACTAGAAGCGCTATTTCAGTTTCCATAAGAGAACCGGTTCCGTTTCCGAAAGATTACCGAAAGGAAAATAAACCTTTTTACACTGACGTCTTTGATCGGGCTCTCGGGAGTTCGGTATGGGACCTTTTTCCAAGTAAGTTCTACAATCTACAGTTCATTGCACCATAGCAAATTTACAAGTAGGTAGGATTTTTTCCCCCTAAATAGATACTCGTAAACTTCCAACTTATTAGCTACCTAATATGTTATAGGTACCTAACAAGGTAATGTTTCGTTGCCAAAAACAAATTTACAAGTAGGTACGATTTTTTTCCCCCCTAAATAGATACTCGTAAACTTCCAACTTATTAGCTACCTAATATGTTATAGGTACCTAACAAGGTAATGTTTCGTTGCCAAAAATAGTGGAACCTGTTGCTATCATGTAGGTAGTTATTTTTACTACCAAACTCACTACCAAAAACTTGTCGTGTGAATTTTATGGAGCTGACTGGATAGTAAAAATGACTAATTGGGAACGCCAATCTATTACATAGGAAGTTAGTGGACAGAGCCAAATATCTTCGAGGTGAACATTACATCACAGCGCGGATATCTGATATTATGTGATTATTACTTTCTATTACATCTAGAACTAAAATATCGGATGTAAGAAACGCGAGATTTCCGTTACAGTCCTGATTCCTGTGTGGGTAATGAGTATACCTGTAGACTACAGGAAACAAGAATCCTATGTACCTACTGACTCTCTGCTTCATAAAATGAGAATAACCTAATGGCCTGGGCGACAGAGTTTAAACTCGGTTTAAGTTTAAGTCTCGGATTAAGCGGTTAGATTGGCATTTTTTTTTTTTTTTTTTTTTTTTTTCATAGATACACACGTAAGAAACGCGAGATTTCCGTTACAGTCCTGATTCCTGTGTGGGTAATGAGTATATCTGTAGCCTACAGGAAACAAGAATCCTATGTACTGACTCTCTGCTTCATAAAATGAGAATAACCTAATGGCCTGGGCGACAGAGTTTAAACTCGGTTTAAGTCTCGGATTAAGCAGTTAGATTGGCATTTTTTTTTATTATTATCAACCAATCAGATTGAGGTAATGCAAGAGATAAACTCCGATTGTTGCCCAAGCCATAAGTCGATTTAGTAGGTTTTCCACCATAATGGATGCCTATCCCATGCTATGTCCCTCACCAGATGGGCGAGAATATACCCGCTACTCAATTAATAAAAATTTGGTGTGAACATCACACGACTTTCCTTATCCTATTAAATAACGCTTATTCGGGTGTTTTCCTATTGTAACTTTTACAATATCTCTAACTGTTTAGTCAGTATAGCTGAAAACCGCCAAAAGCGGTTGAAAACCGACAAAAAGGCGGCCAAAATACCGCCAACCGCAGCACCTATCGTAACCAAAAGTTTTGAGTTACATTCTTGTCACTTTTGTGGACTACATACCAAATTACAAGTCTCTAACTCATACCGTTCCCGAGATAATAATGAATTACGCCGAAAACCGCCAAAAAGCGGTAAAATACCGCCAAGCGTTGCACCGACCTTAACCAAAAGTTTCGTGTCGCATCCTTGTCACATTTGATTTATTCCATGAAAAACGAAAGTAAACGAAGATACTGTGTCTTTCAAAATAGTGAGACATTTGATATAATTAATTTAGTTGATATCAAAGTTAGTAGGTAGGTACCTATGTCCGACACCCAATATAAAATCTAAAGTGTCTCGTAATGAAGCCGTTTGTCGGTAGGCAAGCGAAAAAAGCACCCAAGAAAAAAAAAGTGTCTCACAATTTTCAATCTTCTTGTTCTAAAAGTTACTGTAAACACACGGAGGTCGTAGATCCACGGAAATGAAGTTTCACGTTCAGTTAAAAAAGAAAAAAAAAATAGATAATGGCTTACCATATTTTATAATTGACTAGATGACAGTCATCTTGAAAAAGCCTACGAGTGAGGCGAAACTCGAGTCGGTGTCATGTAAATAATAATCCACCACAAAGAACCCTAGTCAATTATAAAATAAGGTAAGCCACTTGGCTTTATGTACTTGGCTTTATTTACAGTCTTATTTTGCAATATTGCCTTTTTTTGCCCACCACTCACGCCAACTATCTGCAGTCTGAACGTGTGTGGCAGGAAAATCTAGATACCTAGGTCTCTCAGACAATCTGACCAGCCTAGGTCTCTCAGACAATCTGACCAGCCTAGGTCTCGAGATTTTTCCGCTACACACCTTCTGCCGCGACGCTACTATCTGCCGCGACCTAGGACTTTTCCACCACACAAGTTCCGACTCTCAGACAGGGTCTAACAGATCGTCAGAACGTGTGTGGCGGGAAAAATTGCAGACCGCGGCCTGTCAGGCATTTTGAGAGTGAGTGGAGGGCATAATCATGCTTGGAGACTAGGAGCAGTCTTCAATAAATTATTCTCAGGGAGCTCACGACTACCTTGGAATCCTTAGATAACAAGATACTGCCGTAATTCTTTTGATTATGCAATGTGCCAATCTTCAGAGTTCCTTTGATAAAAGAAAAAGTAGAAATAATGGACTCGTCCAAAATTCCAAATCTAAAGGGGAGGAGGGATGACATGAAAATATAGTTCAAGGTCAACTGATTTCCCATTTCCATTGAGCTCAATGAACTTTGATTTTGATTGACAGATTTTTGAAATTTTTGAATGTGCACAAGGAGGTGAGAGAGACAGAAGATAACGGAAAAAGTACTTAATCCAAAGACAAATTAAATTAGGCTGATTATAATAAGGCATTTAGCCTTATCATAATCAGCTTAATATTCTTCTTAGATACCTAGTAATTCCTCGTATCTAATTGAATTCAATTAAAGTTAAATACCTACCTATTTGTATGTTCTGATGGGTACTTAGTACTTACTGATTATGTCAACTAAAACTAGTGGACTAATAGGTGTAGGTGGTATTTTATAGTCCCTTTCTTTATCCATAATGGACGTAGGGAAGTAACATTAATTGAGATAGGTATACGGCATACTCTTGTTAATTGATTGATAATGCACCTGCAATAGTAATTGTCGAGTATCTCCTATGATATTATAATTTCCTATGATACCTACCTATATTATGATCATCAGCTATTCTTCATTATAGCCTTAGGCTCTGTAATTAGCCATTAATTCTATTAATATCTATTACTTACCATAAGGATTTATTGTTTGGAAATTAATATCGTACATCCATATGAAATGTTTTCTAATTTGTAAATATGCCTAGGTACTTTTAGAAGAGACATGTTACATATGTATATGTAGATATATCTAATAAAAAAATCTAAATGAAATTCATGCAAACTCATCTTGGTTTTCCTTACTTGCATTTTCGAGGGCGCCAACAGTGTTCAATGTAGGGGTGTTGTGCACCATATGCATTTTGTCCCGGGACACACAGCAGCTCCAAATCATTCCTCCAGAACACAGGTCACCATCAAAAATTTGACCCGATTACCTACCTACATTACTTTCCTTCCTATAGGATAAGGAAAGTAAAAACTGATATACCAAACTGATTCTTCTGGTCTGGAGAGGATCTACTGGCCATTAGCACTCGTGGGAGCTAGCATATCCTGATGGCTGATAGTGAGCTATCAGTAAAGCAGTAAGATCTCTTTTTTCTTCTGTCGTTGTCTGAAGGTCATCAAGTGTTAGATAATCAGAATCACTTTCTTTCTACATTCTACCTGGACTAAATGGTGCCCAGTGTCGGAGGGTGGACTGAATTGGACTGTCGTAGAACCATTCTTCTTTGTTGTTTTTACTTATTTATTTAGGTTCTTTATTGGTTTGATTTTTTCCAAACAAACGCATATACAAACAAAGGCTCAAATAATATTGAACAAGAAATTATTACAAAGGGCGAAATGATTGCCTTTTATTTGTTACAATCTTTGTCATTTATTGCTCTCTACCATTCTTTGTATATATTATCATCTACTTACCTACCTACCTACTTACAACATTACAAAATTGTATAATTTACAAAAATTACTTCGTGAAAGAATGTACCTACAGATTGAAAACAATAGGCACGTTAGGGATAAGTACATACCTACAAGATTAACGATAACTTACGAGTAGAATTACCTATTTGGATTACCAACTTGTTTTTTGCAAAATTTGCAACACCTCGTAACTGCACCACTGAATACAACATGTGAAAGAAGAATTTAATCTAAATCTGTGACTAAAAAATTAATAGGTAGATATCGAGTGAATTAATAAAACATTATCGATGAATTTGGTATTAATAAATTAACATTAAATGAAGATGACTATTTAAATTTAAATTAAACTTTCAAACTTGAGAACTTTCAAAGTGAAGTGCATGGTGCATCAGTGTTTTAATTTACAAATTTAATCCAAACTCGACTTTACACTGGAAGTTACAGTCAATGTGATTTTAATGATCGTATTAAATGAGATTTTAAACCGTGTACATCAGCGTAAGACTATTTTAGGTATGGTTTTGGAGGGGTCTACTCTCATAACTTTTTCTATATCTCTAACGGTTTAGTGAAAACCGCCAAAAAGCGGTTATTTCCGCCTGTGGGCGGCGGCCAGTGCAACTTTTGCCGATTTTCAGATTTTTCCCTTTACTTAGGTACTCATTAAGTTTCTACGACATCGGGAAGTGCCTCATAATTTTGATGAGTGAATCAGTGAGTCAGTCGTAAAATAAGCGATTTTCAAGCCGTTCTCTCGTTTTCAAGGACTAAACTCAGTAACATAAAACCTCCACAAGTGACCGGACCAAAATGACCAGTTCTTGTGGTCAGTTATTATCTAAGTTTACTATTTCCTTGATGCTAAGGAGAATAAGTCTTTCGAATTATTTGGAGAATTCAAGTGGTATTTTGAGGCAATTTGGAAGTGAACTTACGATTTATTACCGAAGGTACATGTACGGTTTGTTGATTTGATATCCTAATTTAGTTATTCCGAGATGCATACTATTTGATAGAATGTATTCTGAGGTGGTAGGATAGGTTTGATTTGATGAATATTTTGGAGTTGTTATTGATTGACATCAGTAGGTTATGTTCTTGTCAATAGTTACCTATTTCCTCAATGTGTGATGTGTGTTCATGAACATGCTTTACATTACTCGTACGTATTTCATGCTCGAGAATTATGCCTACTATTAATTGCTTTGTGGATTCCATGAAAATCATCTCTTCGATCTTTTGATACCTCAGATCCAAAGAACGCCATAAATCTACTTGGGTGCTTAAAACTCGGGGAGCAAGTATAGATTAACATATGGTCCAAATTTTGTGACATTACGTGGAAAATTAACGGAGTTATGATAGGGCTAAAAATGCGTCGAATTGTTTCGTGTAATATACACACTGGCGTGCTCAGGCCGGAACTTGGCCTGGCGCACTGCCGTGCGCTTAGATTCTATGCTAATCCGTAAAGGCCCGTTTCCACAGTTCACTATTGCTTGCTTTAATTTTTAAAATGAACCAAAAAGAAAATAAAAAAGTAATAACTTAATAAGCCTCCAACACCACACCACAGTACCTCAAATTTCTTTGATATGATAACTATTGTAGGTATGTAGTTACTACTATACCTAGGACTTATATCAGGTAATGTCAAAAACTCGATGTACCCTCTGCAGGCCTCAGCACTTCATCAAAAGCAACCGTGAAATCAAACCTTCCTCTTAATTTAAAGGCAAATGTCAGGATTTTCCCATCAGGACATTTTTCTATCAATTTTGGAATACCACTGGTTCGATAGCATTCTTTAAGCCCTTTCTTTTGATAAAATTGGATCTTGTAAAAGTTCGTCCGGTTCAGACTTATGTAGCGTAGACTCACAGGTGGGCCAATAAATGGTACGTTTTTTAGGTGGGCGAATAAATGGTACACTTACCCTATCTGCAGTCTGAACGTGTGTGGCAGGAAAATCTAGATACCTAGGTCTCTCAGACAATCTGACCAACTTAGGTCTCGAGATTTTTCCGCTACACACCTTCTGCCGCAACGCGACTCTGTCAGACCTAGAGGAGGAGAACTATCGATAGTTTTGACTATCGAACGCTATCGATATTTGAGGCTTGACTATCGATAGTTTTTTTCTGTACATTTTTCGTTTGTTTTGGTCGTTTTAGAAGTGAAAAGTAAAAAAATATATTTTGTTAAAAAAAAAAAAAAAAAAAGTTGAAAAAAAACCCTGTGACCTAATTAACCATAAAATCATAAAAAGTAGGATGAGGACAAAAAGGAAGAAAAAAAAAGCCTGACAAATTATCCGTTTCTCACAGGATTTACTTATTACATATTTTGTTATATCTGCTTAAATACCCCATCGAAGATTTCATAATCTAATGGTCTGTAAATGACTATAATTGATCGAATCACTTGATCTAGTTGTTGTATATAATGATGATTATTGATTGATTATCTTGGAGATTTTTATTTTTCATGGTCTAATCTTTATTCTTCAATTTCTTCCTGTCGGATTTTTTTCGTACTGGTAGGTATTATCTAATGATTGAATTTGAGTACCTACTTGTCTGTATTATACAACAGTAAGGCCCGGAAATACTGTAACTAGTTTCGTAGTAGGTACATAGTTAAAATAAAATTCGTCGGGATTCGACCAATTAAACGATATTTACCTAGATAGTATGGTTCACCCGAGTATCTGCTATTCTAAACTCGGAAAGTTCATTGTATAATTTGCAAATCATATGAATTAGTTTTTATAGAATTCTTGAAAATATGGGTTCACTTCCTTCCTAATGGGATTAGAAATAAGTAATATTAATTTGTAAATCGCTACTTACTTTTGCCAAGCATATCCAAGATGTCATTTTGGAATCCTTTGGGGTTGTCCGCGGTTTTATTGTTGTTGAGATTATTGTTGCGATTTTTCTCTCCAAGAACTTCCATGAGAATATTTTTGTTCTTCGTGGTCTGAATATTTTTCCAATTTTCCGAGACCCATCGTACATCGTCTGCTTTGTACAGGTTTTTATTTTTCTTATAATCCAGGGCACTATTATCTTCGTTGTTGAGTCCGTAAACTCTCCACCCGTCAATACTGTTCTGAATGGTGGGTACTTCTTGGAAAAGGTCCGGATTTCTTAAACTTATCACCTCAGGTGTGTACGTATCACTTGAAACATCGCGGCTCTTGATTTTCGTCTCATTTTGAGCGGCATTCGTCCCTTGGGCGTGACTATCTTGCGAGGGGAATTTAAACGAAATGTTGAACTCTATGAGAAATACTAAAACTATGTACACACTGGCCGCCTTAAATCCGAAAATAGTAAACATGGTTAATTTGAATGAAGAGTGCAGAGGCCGAGGAGCCAGCAATCATTTCTCCGTCAAGTCCCGAGAGCGTTACATGCCGGACCGACTGACACTGGGTAGATAGTAGAGATGACTGAATCCTGTCTGAATCACTCTACACACTCGAGCTCTCATCTCTTGCCGTTTACTTTCTCCCTTGTTTCCCACTTATACCTTTCAGTCCCACTGGCTACTTCCAGGTTCTCAGGCTAAAACTTTAGCCAGTTCACAATTCAACTCATGCATGCGCAGGATCAATAAAACTCAACATGGAAGAGCCAAAGTGTAGCACCGAATTTTATTTCAAAGGTGCAAATGGTTGAGCTGATTGTTTTATATAGGTATATAATCATTTTGTTCTCGAGGTGTTTATTGACTTTTATAATGGATAGGTCCTTACTTTAAAAAAAATTCCCGTTCTAAGGAGGAGGTACGAGGTACCTACCTTTTAAAAAGTCTGAGACTACAAAAATTCAATAAAACTTTGTCATCATTGATTAACTTTACTGATATTATTGTGGTCCCAGTGATCCATGGCCCGTGGTCTGTGGTGGTCCAAAGACAATGGTCCCGAACCTAAGTAACGCAGAACCATCATATTTATAAGCCTATATTTATCATCCCCGGAACAACCTGGTTTGTCACCAAGTTAAATTGTTACTAAGCTGGTCGTGGGTCCCAAATCCAATAAATAAAACGGGTGGGTCCCAAATCGAATAATTTTGGTACCGAAAGGGTTCTTCCACTATTCCTATCCACTAAACCGTCTGTCCTTATCTTTCATAACTGATTAATTGAACTTGACTGTAGTGGATAGATCACTAGAAGTCAATAAATAGGGCCAACTTTACCAAAATTACTAATTTATGCAAATCAGTCACTTTTGTCTTATTCCATGAAAAACGAAAGTAAACGAAGATACTGTGTCTTTCAAAATAGTGAGACATTTGATATAATTAGTTTAGTTGATAACAAAGTTAGTAGGTAGGTACGTATATGTCCGACACCCAATATAAAATCTAAAGTATCTCGTAATGAAGCCGTTTGTCAGTAGGTAAGCGAAAAAAGCACCCAAGAGAGAAAAAAAAGTGTCTCAATTTTCAATTTTCTTGTTCTAAAAGTTACTGTAAACACACGGAGGTCCTAGATTCACGGAAATAAAGTTTCACGTTCAGTTAAAAAAGAAAAAAAAAAATAGATAATGGCTTACCTTATTTTATAGTTGACTAAGGTTCTTAGTTGGGGATTATTATTTACTTGACACCGACTCGAGTTTCGGTGTCATGTACCACAAAGAACCCTAGTCAATTATAAAATAAGGTAAGCCACTTGGCTTTATGTTTTACGTATATTTTTATGAAATTACATATATTATGGATCCATTTCGCCGTAAAACATAAAGCCAAGTGTTTTTCTTCTTCTTCTTCTTCTTCTTCTTCTTCTTATTCTTCGCCTTTTCCCGCTTATGCGGGGTCGGCGTTTTGAGTCAGTCTTCTCCAGTCCGCTCGGTTACCCACCCAAAATTAAACAAAAGGTTTAGGCCTGGGGTTTACAGTCTTATTTTGCAATATTGCCTTTTTTTGCCCACCACTCACGCCAACTAGGGTAAGTGTACCATTTATTCGCCCACCTAAGGGTTTTTCCAGACAAAAACACTTATATCTCTGGTCCTAATTATTTTAGAATAGTGATCTTAGGTTCATTTGAAGCGGAATTTAGTCCTTAATAGAATGTATTTATAGCGAAATAATAATAGTCTACCGATTTTCCGAAAATTTCCATCAAGTGAAAAAAGGCGAGTGTTCCTATTATTCGCCCACTTTTCAGAATGATGTTCCTATTATTCGCCCATTTGGTTCCAATTATTGGCCCACCTCAGTTTTTGCCATATTTCTTCAATAAAAATTAACAATGGCTCAAAATTAATTATATGTGAGGTTGGAGGAATAAAATAGCTATTGATTGAGTCCATCACGGATATATTAACTTTAATAGAAAAAAATAGAAAAATATTAAAAGAAATAGAGTAAAAATATGAAATGTGTAAACTAAATTGAAACATTTTTTGTATTACCTGTCAGCAAGAAACAGACAAACTATTGAAAATAATAATAATAATAGGTAGTTAATAATAATGAAAATAATAGTAAATAGATAAATAAACTAATTACTTATCATTATCTATTAATAATAATAATGAAGAATAATGTACCTACCTACTGGCAAAGAAGAAAAGCCAGTGAGAATTAAATCTATGTGGTCCAAGTTGGCCGAAACGATAACAAAAGAAAATAATAATAATAATAATAATAATAATAATAATAATAATA